>NW_028243389.1:0-61912 GCF_964263255.1 Lissotriton vulgaris
GGAGTACCTGCTCTGACCTTGCTGGTCTGAGTAATAAGCCTTTTTCACTTTCCCCGTGGCTTGCATTAGCCAAGGCTTGTTTGCTTCAATCAAGTTGCCGACACCGCCATCAGCTAGAGCCTTCGAGGGACAGCTCGTGATCGACTCCTGGACGTCCTTGACCTCTTCGTGTCCACGTGGCTGCAGAGAGAAGCAACCTCTGATCACCTGTTTGCACCCGACTTTGCCTGGTTCCAATCTGGTCCCACGGTGGTCACTGGTCAGTGACTTTGAACATTGTCCCCTCTGCTTTCAGGTCTTCACCACTTCAGATCCACCCTTGGATCCACCGGACACTTCTGCTTCACCTCGCCTGCAGCTGCAACAGCTTCAAGCACCAAGAACCTGCGTGACAGAACCCGACGCCACTTCGACCCTGTGCACCCACGGCCTGTGGGTGAGGTAACATTGCAACGCCGGTGTCTATACACTGGTACACACCTCTAGGGTCTGTGTCTAAAGTTTTGTGTTCCTAGGTTCAGCGGAAGTATCTTTTAATTCACTTTAACTGACTTTTACGCACCATTGACAGTGCATTGGTGCACGCCGCACTTTCCGTGCTGCACCCGTCTCCTGTGGGCTACTCCCGACTTAATCATTGCTAGTCCTGACTGCTCCCAGCGAATCTCTAGGCCCTAGGCCTAACCATTGTTCGATAAGTGTTACTTATACCACTTTTTTAATATATGGTCTCAGTGGCCACCCGCCCTCATCCATAAACGTGCAACTTTATATGTTTAACAGTGCTTTTGATTTAACGCTTGTGCCCCTTTCCTCATAAAGAGTACTGGGGAGTAATTTAGAAATAAATACATATATTTTTATAATATATACTTGTGTGGTGTCCTTTCATTTGATTACAGGATTGTATGTGGTAAAACAGCTCGCTTAACACGACCTCTTAAGTTAAGCCTTTAAGGCTGCTTAGTCCATGCTACCACTAGGATAGCTTGTCTACAAGGTTGACTTACAACCTGACATCTTTGGGGTTTGTTTGGACTGATAACCAGTGGTTCCAGAATTGGAAACACTACCTATCAGGCCAACTTCTCACACTGCTATTCACTGAAAAGCTCATTCCGTGTACATTTTTGGCATACGTTTGCTCCTACCGGGTCAGCTGAGCAGCGAATTTCTATTTAACCACCTGCTGTCATGGGAGACCTCAGGGCTGCATGTTTTGAGCCCAGTACTGAGCCTGAAAAGCATTTCCAACCCCACTTACAAGTAAAACTAGCTAAAATGTGCCTGGCTTCTCTTCACTAAAAAGCTCATTCTGAGTACATTTTTAGCATACGTTTGCTCCTGCCGGGTCAGCTGAGCAGCGAATTTCTATTTAACCACCTGCTTTAATGAGAGACCTCAGGGCTGCATGTTTTGAGCCCAGTACTGAGCCTGAAAAGCATTTCCAACCCCACTTACAAGTAAAACTAGCTAAAATGTGCCTGGCTTCTCTTCACGGAAAAGCTCATTCTGAGTACATTTTTAGCATACGTTTGCTCCTGCCGGGTCAGCTGAACAGCGAATTTCTATTTAACCACCTGCTATCATGAGAGACCTCAGGGCTGCATGTTTTGAGCCCAGTACTGATCCTGATAAGCGTTTCCAACCCCACTTACAAGTAAAACTAGCTAAAATGTGCCTGGCTGCTATTCACTGAAAAGCTCATTCTGTGTACATTTTTGGCATACGTTTGCTCCTACCGGGTCAGCTGAGCAGCGAATTTCTATTTAACCACCTGCTGTCATGAGAGACCTCAGGGCTGCATGTTTTGAGCCCAGTACTGATCCTGATAAGCGTTTCCAACCCCACTTACAAGTAAAACTAGCTAAAATGTGCCTGGCTGCTATTCACTGAAAAGCTCATTCTGTGTACATTTTTGGCATACGTTTGCTCCTACCGGGTCAGCTGAGCAGCGAATTTCTATTTAACCACCTGCTGTCATGGGAGACCTCAGGGCTGCATGTTTTGAGCCCAGTACTGAGCCTGAAAAGCATTTCCAACCCCACTTACAAGTAAAACTAGCTAAAATGTGCCTGGCTGCTATTCACTGAAAAGCTCATTCTGTGTACATTTTTGGCATACGTTTGCTCCTACCGGGTCAGCTGAGCAGCGAATTTCTATTTAACCACCTGCTGTCATGGGAGACCTCAGGGCTGCATGTTTTGAGCCCAGTACTGATTCTGAAAAGCATTTCCAACCCCACTTACAAGTAAAACTAGCTAAAATGTGCCTGGCTGCTATTCACTGAAAAGCTCATTCTGTGTACATTTTTGGCATACGTTTGCTCCTACCGGGTCAGCTGAGCAGCGAATTTCTATTTAACCACCTGCTTTCATGAGAGACCTCAGGGCTGCATGTTTTGAGCCCAGTACTGAGCCTGAAAAGCATTTCCAACCCCACTTACAAGTAAAACTAGCTAAAATGTGCCTAGCTTCTCTTCACTGAAAAGCTCATTCTGAGTACATTTTTAGCATACGTTTGCTCCTGCCGGGTCAGCTGAGCAGCGAATTTCTATTTAACCACCTGCTATCATGAGAGACCTCAGGGCTGCATGTTTTGAGCCCAGTACTGAGCCTGAAAAGCGTTTCCAACCCCACTTACAAGTAAAACTAGCTAAAATGTGCCTGGCTTCTCTTCACTGAAAAGCTCATTCTGAGTACATTTTTAGCATACGTTTGCTCCTGCCAGGTCAGCTGAGCAGCGAATTTCTATTTAACCACCTGCTATCATGAGAGACCTCAGGGCTGCATGTTTTGAGCCCAGTACTGAGCCTGAAAAGCGTTTCCAACCCCACTTACAAGTAAAACTAGCTAAAATGTGCCTGGCTTCTCTTCACTGAAAAGCTCATTCTGAGTACATTTTTTGCATACGTTTGCTCCTGCCGGGTCAGCTGAGCAGCGAATTTATATTTAACCACCTGCTATCATGAGAGACCTCAGGGCTGCATGTTTTGAGCCCAGTACTGATCCTGAAAAGCGTTTCCAACCCCACTTACAAGTAAAACTAGCTAAAATGTGCCTGGCTGCTATTCACTGAAAAGCTCATTCTGTGTACATTTTTGGCATACGTTTGCTCCTGCCGGGTCAGCTGAGCAGCGAATTTCTATTAACCACCTGCTATCATGAGAGACCTCAGGGCTGCATGTTTTGAGCCCAGTACTGAGCCTGAAAAGCATTTCCAACCCCACTTACAAGTAAAACTAGCTAAAATGTGCCTGGCTGCTATTCACTGAAAAGCTCATTCTGTGTACATTTTTGGCATACGTTTGCTCCTACCGGGTCAGCTGAGCAGCGAATTTCTATTTAACCACCTGCTGTCATGGGAGACCTCAGGGCTGCATGTTTTGAGCCCAGTACTGAGCCAGAAAAGCATTTCCAACCCCACTTACAAGTAAAACTAGCTAAAATGTGCCTGGCTGCTATTCACTGAAAAGCTCATTCTGTGTACATTTTTGGCATACGTTTGCTCCTACCGGGTCAGCTGAGCAGCGAATTTCTATTTAACCACCTGCTTTCATGAGAGACCTCAGGGCTGCATGTTTTGAGCCCAGTACTGAGCCTGAAAAGCATTTCCAACCCCACTTACAAGTAAAACTAGCTAAAATGTGCCTAGCTTCTCTTCACTGAAAAGCTCATTCTGAGTACATTTTTAGCATACGTTTGCTCCTGCCGGGTCAGCTGAGCAGCGAATTTCTATTTAACCACCTGCTATCATGAGAGACCTCAGGGCTGCATGTTTTGAGCCCAGTACTGAGCCTGAAAAGCATTTCCAACCCCACTTACAAGTAAAACTAGCTAAAATGTGCCTGGCTGCTATTCACTGAAAAGCTCATTCTGTGTACATTTTTGGCATACGTTTGCTCCTACCGGGTCAGCTGAGCAGCGAATTTCTATTTAACCACCTGCTTTCATGAGAGACCTCAGGGCTGCATGTTTTGAGCCCAGTACTGAGCCTGAAAAGCATTTCCAACCCCACTTACAAGTAAAACTAGCTAAAATGTGCCTGGCTGCTATTCACTGAAAAGCTCATTCTGTGTACATTTTTGGCATACGTTTGCTCCTACCGGGTCAGCTGAGCAGCGAATTTCTATTTAACCACCTGCTGTCATGGGAGACCTCAGGGCTGCATGTTTTGAGCCCAGTACTGATTCTGAAAAGCATTTCCAACCCCACTTACAAGTAAAACTAGCTAAAATGTGCCTGGCTGCTATTCACTGAAAAGCTCATTCTGTGTACATTTTTGGCATACGTTTGCTCCTACCGGGTCAGCTGAGCAGCGAATTTCTATTTAACCACCTGCTTTCATGAGAGACCTCAGGGCTGCATGTTTTGAGCCCAGTACTGAGCCTGAAAAGCATTTCCAACCCCACTTACAAGTAAAACTAGCTAAAATGTGCCTAGCTTCTCTTCACTGAAAAGCTCATTCTGAGTACATTTTTAGCATACGTTTGCTCCTGCCGGGTCAGCTGAGCAGCGAATTTCTATTTAACCACCTGCTATCATGAGAGACCTCAGGGCTGCATGTTTTGAGCCCAGTACTGAGCCTGAAAAGCGTTTCCAACCCCACTTACAAGTAAAACTAGCTAAAATGTGCCTGGCTTCTCTTCACTGAAAAGCTCATTCTGAGTACATTTTTAGCATACGTTTGCTCCTGCCAGGTCAGCTGAGCAGCGAATTTCTATTTAACCACCTGCTATCATGAGAGACCTCAGGGCTGCATGTTTTGAGCCCAGTACTGAGCCTGAAAAGCGTTTCCAACCCCACTTACAAGTAAAACTAGCTAAAATGTGCCTGGCTTCTCTTCACTGAAAAGCTCATTCTGAGTACATTTTTAGCATACGTTTGCTCCTGCCGGGTCAGCTGAGCAGCGAATTTATATTTAACCACCTGCTATCATGAGAGACCTCAGGGCTGCATGTTTTGAGCCCAGTACTGATCCTGAAAAGCGTTTCCAACCCCACTTACAAGTAAAACTAGCTAAAATGTGCCTGGCTGCTATTCACTGAAAAGCTCATTCTGTGTACATTTTTGGCATACGTTTGCTCCTGCCGGGTCAGCTGAGCAGCGAATTTCTATTAACCACCTGCTATCATGAGAGACCTCAGGGCTGCATGTTTTGAGCCCAGTACTGAGCCTGAAAAGCATTTCCAACCCCACTTACAAGTAAAACTAGCTAAAATGTGCCTGGCTGCTATTCACTGAAAAGCTCATTCTGTGTACATTTTTGGCATACGTTTGCTCCTACCGGGTCAGCTGAGCAGCGAATTTCTATTTAACCACCTGCTGTCATGGGAGACCTCAGGGCTGCATGTTTTGAGCCCAGTACTGAGCCAGAAAAGCATTTCCAACCCCACTTACAAGTAAAACTAGCTAAAATGTGCCTGGCTGCTATTCACTGAAAAGCTCATTCTGTGTACATTTTTGGCATACGTTTGCTCCTACCGGGTCAGCTGAGCAGCGAATTTCTATTTAACCACCTGCTTTCATGAGAGACCTCAGGGCTGCATGTTTTGAGCCCAGTACTGAGCCTGAAAAGCATTTCCAACCCCACTTACAAGTAAAACTAGCTAAAATGTGCCTAGCTTCTCTTCACTGAAAAGCTCATTCTGAGTACATTTTTAGCATACGTTTGCTCCTGCCGGGTCAGCTGAGCAGCGAATTTCTATTTAACCACCTGCTATCATGAGAGACCTCAGGGCTGCATGTTTTGAGCCCAGTACTGAGCCTGAAAAGCGTTTCCAACCCCACTTACAAGTAAAACTAGCAAAATGTGCCTGGTTGCTATTCACTGAAAAGCTCATTCTGTGTACATTTTTGGCATACGTTTGCTCCTACCGGGTCAGCTGAGCAGCGAATTTCTATTTAACCACCTGCTTTCATGAGAGACCTCAGGGCTGCATGTTTTGAGCCCAGTACTGATCCTGAAAAGCGTTTCCAACCCCACTTACAAGTAAAACTAGCTAAAATGTGCCTGGCTGCTATTCACTGAAAAGCTCATTCTGTGTACATTTTTGGCATACGTTTGCTCCTACCGGGTCAGCTGAGCAGCGAATTTCTATTTAACCACCTGCTGTCATGGGAGACCTCAGGGCTGCATGTTTTGAGCCCAGTACTGAGCCTGAAAAGCGTTTCCAACCCCACTTACAAGTAAAACTAGCTAAAATGTGCCTGGCTTCTCTTCACTGAAAAGCTCATTCTGAGTTTATTTTTAGCATACGTTTGCTCCTGCCGGGTCAGCTGAGCAGCGAATTTCTATTTAACCACCTGCTATCATGAGAGACCTCAGGGCTGCATGTTTTGAGCCCAGTACTGATCCTGAAAAGCGTTTCCAACCCCACTTACAAGTAAAACTAGCTAAAATGTGCCTGGCTGCTATTCACTGAAAAGCTCAATCTGTGTACATTTTTGGCATACGTTTGCTCCTACCGGGTCAGCTGAGCACGAATTTCTATTTAACCACCTGCTGTCATTGGAGACCTCGGGGCTGCATATTTTGAGCCCAGTACTGAGCCTGAAAAGCATTTCCAACCCCACTTACAAGTAAAACTAGCTAAAATGTGCCCGGCTGCTATTCACTGAAAAGCTCATTCTGTGTACATTTTTGGCATACGTTTGCTCCTACCGGGTCAGCTGAGCAGCGAATTTCTATTTAACCACCTGCTTTCATGAGAGACCTCAGGGCTGCATGTTTTGAGCCCAGTACTGAGCCTGAAAAGAATTTCCAACCCCACTTACAAGTAAAACTAGCTAAAATGTGCCTGGCTTCTCTTCACTGACAAGCTCATTCTGAGTACATTTTTAGCATACGTTTGCTCCTGCCGGGTCAGCTGAGCAGCAAATTTCTATTTAACCACCTGCTTTCATGAGAGACCTCAGGGCTGCATGTTTTGAGCCCAGTACTGATCCTGAAAAGCGTTTCCAACCCCACTTACAAGTAAAACTAGCTAAAATGTGCCTGGCTGCTATTCACTGAAAAGCTCATTCTGTGTACATTTTTAGCATACGTTTGCTCCTGCCGGGTCAGCTGAGCAACGAATTTCTATTTAACCACCTGCTGTCATGGGAGACCTCAGGGCTGCATGTTTTGAGCCCAGTACTGAGCCTGAAAAGCATTTCCAACCCCACTTACAAGTAAAACTAGCTAAAATGTGCCTGGCTGCTATTCACTGAAAAGCTCATTCTGTGTACATTTTTGGCATACGTTTGCTCCTACCGGGTCAGCTGAGCAGCGAATTTCTATTTAACCACCTGCTTTCATGAGAGACCTCAGGGCTGCATGTTTTGAGCCCAGTACTGAGCCTGAAAAGCATTTCCAACCCCACTTACAAGTAAAACTAGCTAAAATGTGCCTAGCTTCTCTTCACTGAAAAGCTCATTCTGAGTACATTTTTAGCATACGTTTGCTCCTGCCGGGTCAGCTGAGCAGCGAATTTCTATTTAACCACCTGCTATCATGAGAGACCTCAGGGCTGCATGTTTTGAGCCCAGTACTGAGCCTGAAAAGCGTTTCCAACCCCACTTACAAGTAAAACTAGCTAAAATGTGCCTGGCTTCTCTTCACTGAAAAGCTCATTCTGAGTACATTTTTAGCATACGTTTGCTCCTGCCAGGTCAGCTGAGCAGCGAATTTCTATTTAACCACCTGCTATCATGAGAGACCTCAGGGCTGCATGTTTTGAGCCCAGTACTGAGCCTGAAAAGCGTTTCCAACCCCACTTACAAGTAAAACTAGCTAAAATGTGCCTGGCTTCTCTTCACTGAAAAGCTCATTCTGAGTACATTTTTTGCATACGTTTGCTCCTGCCGGGTCAGCTGAGCAGCGAATTTATATTTAACCACCTGCTATCATGAGAGACCTCAGGGCTGCATGTTTTGAGCCCAGTACTGATCCTGAAAAGCGTTTCCAACCCCACTTACAAGTAAAACTAGCTAAAATGTGCCTGGCTGCTATTCACTGAAAAGCTCATTCTGTGTACATTTTTGGCATACGTTTGCTCCTGCCGGGTCAGCTGAGCAGCGAATTTCTATTAACCACCTGCTATCATGAGAGACCTCAGGGCTGCATGTTTTGAGCCCAGTACTGAGCCTGAAAAGCATTTCCAACCCCACTTACAAGTAAAACTAGCTAAAATGTGCCTGGCTGCTATTCACTGAAAAGCTCATTCTGTGTACATTTTTGGCATACGTTTGCTCCTACCGGGTCAGCTGAGCAGCGAATTTCTATTTAACCACCTGCTGTCATGGGAGACCTCAGGGCTGCATGTTTTGAGCCCAGTACTGAGCCAGAAAAGCATTTCCAACCCCACTTACAAGTAAAACTAGCTAAAATGTGCCTGGCTGCTATTCACTGAAAAGCTCATTCTGTGTACATTTTTGGCATACGTTTGCTCCTACCGGGTCAGCTGAGCAGCGAATTTCTATTTAACCACCTGCTTTCATGAGAGACCTCAGGGCTGCATGTTTTGAGCCCAGTACTGAGCCTGAAAAGCATTTCCAACCCCACTTACAAGTAAAACTAGCTAAAATGTGCCTAGCTTCTCTTCACTGAAAAGCTCATTCTGAGTACATTTTTAGCATACGTTTGCTCCTGCCGGGTCAGCTGAGCAGCGAATTTCTATTTAACCACCTGCTATCATGAGAGACCTCAGGGCTGCATGTTTTGAGCCCAGTACTGAGCCTGAAAAGCATTTCCAACCCCACTTACAAGTAAAACTAGCTAAAATGTGCCTGGCTGCTATTCACTGAAAAGCTCATTCTGTGTACATTTTTGGCATACGTTTGCTCCTACCGGGTCAGCTGAGCAGCGAATTTCTATTTAACCACCTGCTTTCATGAGAGACCTCAGGGCTGCATGTTTTGAGCCCAGTACTGAGCCTGAAAAGCATTTCCAACCCCACTTACAAGTAAAACTAGCTAAAATGTGCCTGGCTGCTATTCACTGAAAAGCTCATTCTGTGTACATTTTTGGCATACGTTTGCTCCTACCGGGTCAGCTGAGCAGCGAATTTCTATTTAACCACCTGCTGTCATGGGAGACCTCAGGGCTGCATGTTTTGAGCCCAGTACTGATTCTGAAAAGCATTTCCAACCCCACTTACAAGTAAAACTAGCTAAAATGTGCCTGGCTGCTATTCACTGAAAAGCTCATTCTGTGTACATTTTTGGCATACGTTTGCTCCTACCGGGTCAGCTGAGCAGCGAATTTCTATTTAACCACCTGCTTTCATGAGAGACCTCAGGGCTGCATGTTTTGAGCCCAGTACTGAGCCTGAAAAGCATTTCCAACCCCACTTACAAGTAAAACTAGCTAAAATGTGCCTAGCTTCTCTTCACTGAAAAGCTCATTCTGAGTACATTTTTAGCATACGTTTGCTCCTGCCGGGTCAGCTGAGCAGCGAATTTCTATTTAACCACCTGCTATCATGAGAGACCTCAGGGCTGCATGTTTTGAGCCCAGTACTGAGCCTGAAAAGCGTTTCCAACCCCACTTACAAGTAAAACTAGCTAAAATGTGCCTGGCTTCTCTTCACTGAAAAGCTCATTCTGAGTACATTTTTAGCATACGTTTGCTCCTGCCAGGTCAGCTGAGCAGCGAATTTCTATTTAACCACCTGCTATCATGAGAGACCTCAGGGCTGCATGTTTTGAGCCCAGTACTGAGCCTGAAAAGCGTTTCCAACCCCACTTACAAGTAAAACTAGCTAAAATGTGCCTGGCTTCTCTTCACTGAAAAGCTCATTCTGAGTACATTTTTAGCATACGTTTGCTCCTGCCGGGTCAGCTGAGCAGCGAATTTATATTTAACCACCTGCTATCATGAGAGACCTCAGGGCTGCATGTTTTGAGCCCAGTACTGATCCTGAAAAGCGTTTCCAACCCCACTTACAAGTAAAACTAGCTAAAATGTGCCTGGCTGCTATTCACTGAAAAGCTCATTCTGTGTACATTTTTGGCATACGTTTGCTCCTGCCGGGTCAGCTGAGCAGCGAATTTCTATTAACCACCTGCTATCATGAGAGACCTCAGGGCTGCATGTTTTGAGCCCAGTACTGAGCCTGAAAAGCATTTCCAACCCCACTTACAAGTAAAACTAGCTAAAATGTGCCTGGCTGCTATTCACTGAAAAGCTCATTCTGTGTACATTTTTGGCATACGTTTGCTCCTACCGGGTCAGCTGAGCAGCGAATTTCTATTTAACCACCTGCTGTCATGGGAGACCTCAGGGCTGCATGTTTTGAGCCCAGTACTGAGCCAGAAAAGCATTTCCAACCCCACTTACAAGTAAAACTAGCTAAAATGTGCCTGGCTGCTATTCACTGAAAAGCTCATTCTGTGTACATTTTTGGCATACGTTTGCTCCTACCGGGTCAGCTGAGCAGCGAATTTCTATTTAACCACCTGCTTTCATGAGAGACCTCAGGGCTGCATGTTTTGAGCCCAGTACTGAGCCTGAAAAGCATTTCCAACCCCACTTACAAGTAAAACTAGCTAAAATGTGCCTAGCTTCTCTTCACTGAAAAGCTCATTCTGAGTACATTTTTAGCATACGTTTGCTCCTGCCGGGTCAGCTGAGCAGCGAATTTCTATTTAACCACCTGCTATCATGAGAGACCTCAGGGCTGCATGTTTTGAGCCCAGTACTGAGCCTGAAAAGCGTTTCCAACCCCACTTACAAGTAAAACTAGCAAAATGTGCCTGGTTGCTATTCACTGAAAAGCTCATTCTGTGTACATTTTTGGCATACGTTTGCTCCTACCGGGTCAGCTGAGCAGCGAATTTCTATTTAACCACCTGCTTTCATGAGAGACCTCAGGGCTGCATGTTTTGAGCCCAGTACTGATCCTGAAAAGCGTTTCCAACCCCACTTACAAGTAAAACTAGCTAAAATGTGCCTGGCTGCTATTCACTGAAAAGCTCATTCTGTGTACATTTTTGGCATACGTTTGCTCCTACCGGGTCAGCTGAGCAGCGAATTTCTATTTAACCACCTGCTGTCATGGGAGACCTCAGGGCTGCATGTTTTGAGCCCAGTACTGAGCCTGAAAAGCGTTTCCAACCCCACTTACAAGTAAAACTAGCTAAAATGTGCCTGGCTTCTCTTCACTGAAAAGCTCATTCTGAGTTTATTTTTAGCATACGTTTGCTCCTGCCGGGTCAGCTGAGCAGCGAATTTCTATTTAACCACCTGCTATCATGAGAGACCTCAGGGCTGCATGTTTTGAGCCCAGTACTGATCCTGAAAAGCGTTTCCAACCCCACTTACAAGTAAAACTAGCTAAAATGTGCCTGGCTGCTATTCACTGAAAAGCTCAATCTGTGTACATTTTTGGCATACGTTTGCTCCTACCGGGTCAGCTGAGCACGAATTTCTATTTAACCACCTGCTGTCATTGGAGACCTCGGGGCTGCATATTTTGAGCCCAGTACTGAGCCTGAAAAGCATTTCCAACCCCACTTACAAGTAAAACTAGCTAAAATGTGCCCGGCTGCTATTCACTGAAAAGCTCATTCTGTGTACATTTTTGGCATACGTTTGCTCCTACCGGGTCAGCTGAGCAGCGAATTTCTATTTAACCACCTGCTTTCATGAGAGACCTCAGGGCTGCATGTTTTGAGCCCAGTACTGAGCCTGAAAAGAATTTCCAACCCCACTTACAAGTAAAACTAGCTAAAATGTGCCTGGCTTCTCTTCACTGACAAGCTCATTCTGAGTACATTTTTAGCATACGTTTGCTCCTGCCGGGTCAGCTGAGCAGCAAATTTCTATTTAACCACCTGCTTTCATGAGAGACCTCAGGGCTGCATGTTTTGAGCCCAGTACTGATCCTGAAAAGCGTTTCCAACCCCACTTACAAGTAAAACTAGCTAAAATGTGCCTGGCTGCTATTCACTGAAAAGCTCATTCTGTGTACATTTTTAGCATACGTTTGCTCCTGCCGGGTCAGCTGAGCAACGAATTTCTATTTAACCACCTGCTGTCATGGGAGACCTCAGGGCTGCATGTTTTGAGCCCAGTACTGAGCCTGAAAAGCATTTCCAACCCCACTTACAAGTAAAACTAGCTAAAATGTGCCTGGCTGCTATTCACTGAAAAGCTCATTCTGTGTACATTTTTGGCATACGTTTGCTCCTACCGGGTCAGCTGAGCAGCGAATTTCTATTTAACCACCTGCTTTCATGAGAGACCTCAGGGCTGCATGTTTTGAGCCCAGTACTGAGCCTGAAAAGCATTTCCAACCCCACTTACAAGTAAAACTAGCTAAAATGTGCCTAGCTTCTCTTCACTGAAAAGCTCATTCTGAGTACATTTTTAGCATACGTTTGCTCCTGCCGGGTCAGCTGAGCAGCGAATTTCTATTTATCCACCTGCTATCATGGAGAGACCTCAGGGCTGCATGTTTTGAGCCCAGTACTGAGCCTGAAAAGCGTTTCCAACCCTACTTACAAGTAAAACTAGCTAAAATGTGCCTGGCTGCTATTCACTGAAAAGCTCATTCTGTGTACATTTTTGGCATACGTTTGCTCCTACCGGGTCAGCTGAGCAGCGAATTTCTATTTAACCACCTGCTTTCATGAGAGACCTCAGGGCTGCATGTTTTGAGCCCAGTACTGAGCCTGAAAAGCATTTCTAACCCCACTTACAAGTAAAACTAGCTAAAATGTGCCTGGCTTCTCTTCACTGAAAAGCTCATTCTGAGTACATTTTTAGCATACGTTTGCTCTTGCCGGGTCAGCTGAGCAGCGAATTTCTATTTAACCACCTGCTATCATGAGAGACCTCAGGGCTGCATGTTTTGAGCCCAGTACTGATCCGGAAAAGCGTTTCCAACCCCACTTACAAGTAAAACTAGCTAAAATGTGCCTGGCTGCTATTCACTGAAAAGCTCATTCCGTGTACATTTTTGGCATACGTTTGCTCCTACCGGGTCAGCTGAGCAGCGAATTTCTATTTAACCACCTGCTGTCATGGGAGACCTCAGGGCTGCATGTTTTGAGCCCAGTACTGAGCCTGAAAAGCATTTCCAACCCCACTTACAAGTAAAACTAGCTAAAATGTGCCTGGCTTCTCTTCACTGAAAAGCTCATTCTGAGTACATTTTTAGCATACGTTTGCTCCTGCCGGGTCAGCTGAGCAGCGAATTTCTATTTAACCACCTGCTATCATGAGAGACCTCAGGGCTGCATGTTTTGAGCCCAGTACGATCCTGAAAAGCGTTTCCAACCCCACTTACAAGTAAAACTAGCTAAAATGTGCCTGGCTGCTATTCACTGAAAAGCTCATTTTGTGTACATTTTTGGCAAACGTTTGCTCCTACCGGGTCAGCTGAGCAGCAAATTTCTATTTAACCACCTGCTTTCATGAGAGACCTCAGGGCTGCATGTTTTGAGCCCAGTACTGAGCCTGAAAAGCATTTCCAACCCCACTTACAAGTAAAACTAGCTAAAATGTGCCTGGCTTCTCTTCACGGAAAAGCTCATTCTGAGTACATTTTTAGCATACGTTTGCTCCTGCCGGGTCAGCTGAACAGCGAATTTCTATTTAACCACCTGCTATCATGAGAGACCTCAGGGCTGCATGTTTTGAGCCCAGTACTGATCCTGAAAAGCGTTTCCAACCCCACTTACAAGTAAAACTAGCTAAAATGTGCCTGGCTGCTATTCACTGAAAAGCTCATTCTGTGTACATTTTTGGCATACGTTTGCTCCTACCGGGTCAGCTGAGCAGCGAATTTCTATTTAACCACCTGCTGTCATGGGAGACCTCAGGGCTGCATGTTTTGAGCCCAGTACTGAGCCTGAAAAGCATTTCCAACCCCACTTACAAGTAAAACTAGCTAAAATGTGCCTGGCTGCTATTCACTGAAAAGCTCATTCTGTGTACATTTTTGGCATACGTTTGCTCCTACCGGGTCAGCTGAGCAGCGAATTTCTATTTAACCACCTGCTGTCATGGGAGACCTCAGGGCTGCATGTTTTGAGCCCAGTACTGAGCCTGAAAAGCATTTCCAACCCCACTTACAAGTAAAACTAGCTAAAATGTGCCTGGCTGCTATTCACTGAAAAGCTCATTCTGTGTACATTTTTGGCATACGTTTGCTCCTACCGGGTCAGCTGAGCAGCGAATTTCTATTTAACCACCTGCTTTCATGAGAGACCTCAGGGCTGCATGTTTTGAGCCCAGTACTGAGCCTGAAAAGCATTTCCAACCCCACGTACAAGTAAAACTAGCTAAAATGTGCCTAGCTTCTCTTCACTGAAAAGCTCATTCTGAGTACATTTTTAGCATACGTTTGCTCCTGCCGGGTCAGCTGAGCAGCGAATTTCTATTTAACCACCTGCTATCATGAGAGACCTCAGGGCTGCATGTTTTGAGCCCAGTACTGAGCCTGAAAAGCGTTTCCAACCCCACTTACAAGTAAAACTAGCTAAAATGTGCCTGGCTTCTCTTCACTGAAAAGCTCATTCTGAGTACATTTTTAGCATACGTTTGCTCCTGCCGGGTCAGCTGAGCAGCGAATTTCTATTTAACCACCTGCTATCATGAGAGACCTCAGGGCTGCATGTTTTGAGCCCAGTACTGAGCCTGAAAAGCGTTTCCAACCCCACTTACAAGTAAAACTAGCTAAAATGTGCCTGGCTTCTCTTCACTGAAAAGCTCATTCTGAGTACATTTTTAGCATACGTTTGCTCCTGCCGGGTCAGCTGAGCAGCGAATTTATATTTAACCACCTGCTATCATGAGAGACCTCAGGGCTGCATGTTTTGAGCCCAGTACTGATCCTGAAAAGCGTTTCCAACCCCACTTACAAGTAAAACTAGCTAAAATGTGCCTGGCTGCTATTCACTGAAAAGCTCATTCTGTGTACATTTTTGGCATACGTTTGCTCCTGCCGGGTCAGCTGAGCAGCGAATTTCTATTAACCACCTGCTATCATGAGAGACCTCAGGGCTGCATGTTTTGAGCCCAGTACTGAGCCTGAAAAGCATTTCCAACCCCACTTACAAGTAAAACTAGCTAAAATGTGCCTGGCTGCTATTCACTGAAAAGCTCATTCTGTGTACATTTTTGGCATACGTTTGCTCCTACCGGGTCAGCTGAGCAGCGAATTTCTATTTAACCACCTGCTGTCATGGGAGACCTCAGGGCTGCATGTTTTGAGCCCAGTACTGAGCCAGAAAAGCATTTCCAACCCCACTTACAAGTAAAACTAGCTAAAATGTGCCTGGCTGCTATTCACTGAAAAGCTCATTCTGTGTACATTTTTGGCATACGTTTCCTCCTACCGGGTCAGCTGAGCAGCGAATTTCTATTTAACCACCTGCTTTCATGAGAGACCTCAGGGCTGCATGTTTTGAGCCCAGTACTGAGCCTGAAAAGCATTTCCAACCCCACTTACAAGTAAAACTAGCTAAAATGTGCCTAGCTTCTCTTCACTGAAAAGCTCATTCTGAGTACATTTTTAGCATACGTTTGCTCCTGCCGGGTCAGCTGAGCAGCGAATTTCTATTTAACCACCTGCTTTCATGAGAGACCTCAGGGCTGCATGTTTTGAGCCCAGTACTGATCCTGAAAAGCATTTCCAACCCCACTTACAAGTAAAACTAGCTAAAAT
Organism: Lissotriton vulgaris; assembly: GCF_964263255.1. NCBI lineage: Eukaryota > Metazoa > Chordata > Amphibia > Caudata > Salamandridae > Lissotriton > Lissotriton vulgaris. Next base: position 15,656 of record NW_028243389.1, read on the forward strand.
GTGCCTGGCTGCTATTCACTGAAAAGCTCATTCTGTGTACATTTTTGGCATACGTTTGCTCCTACCGGGTCAGCTGAGCAGCGAATTTCTATTTAACCACCTGCTGTCATGGGAGACTCAGGGCTGCATGTTTTGAGCCCAGTACTGAGCCTGAAAAGCGTTTCCAACCCCACTTACAAGTAAAACTAGCTAAAATGTGCCTGGCTTCTCTTCACTGAAAAGCTCATTCTGAGTTTATTTTTAGCATACGTTTGCTCCTGCCGGGTCAGCTGAGCAGCGAATTTCTATTTAACCACCTGCTATCATGAGAGACCTCAGGGCTGCATGTTTTGAGCCCAGTACTGATCCTGAAAAGCGTTTCCAACCCCACTTACAAGTAAAACTAGCTAAAATGTGCCTGGCTGCTATTCACTGAAAAGCTCAATCTGTGTACATTTTTGGCATACGTTTGCTCCTACCGGGTCAGCTGAGCAGCGAATTTCTATTTAACCACCTGCTGTCATTGGAGACCTCGGGGCTGCATATTTTGAGCCCAGTACTGAGCCTGAAAAGCATTTCCAACCCCACTTACAAGTAAAACTAGCTAAAATGTGCCCGGCTGCTATTCACTGAAAAGCTCATTCTGTGTACATTTTTGGCATACGTTTGCTCCTACCGGGTCAGCTGAGCAGCGAATTTCTATTTAACAACCTGCTTTCATGAGAGACCTCAGGGCTGCATGTTTTGAGCCCAGTACTGAGCCTGAAAAGAATTTCCAACCCCACTTACAAGTAAAACTAGCTAAAATGTGCCTGGCTTCTCTTCACTGACAAGCTCATTCTGAGTAAATTTTTAGCATACGTTTGCTCCTGCCGGGTCAGCTGAGCAGCAAATTTCTATTTAACCACCTGCTTTCATGAGAGACCTCAGGGATGCATGTTTTGAGCCCAGTACTGAGCCTGAAAAGCATTTCCAACCCCACTTACAAGTAACACTAGCTAAAATGTGCCTGGCTGCTATTCACTGAAAAGCTCATTCTGTGTACATTTTTGGCATACGTTTGCTCCTACCGGGTCAGCTGAGCAGCGAATTTCTATTTAACCACCTGCTTTCATGAGAGACCTCAGGGCTGCATGTTTTGAGCCCAGTACTGAGCCTGAAAAGCATTTCCAACCCCACTTACAAGTAAAACTAGCTAAAATGTGCCTAGCTTCTCTTCACTGAAAAGCTCATTCTGAGTACATTTTTAGCATACGTTTGCTCCTGCCGGGTCAGCTGAGCAGCGAATTTCTATTTAACCACCTGCTATCATGAGAGACCTCAGGGCTGCATGTTTTGAGCCCAGTACTGAGCCTGAAAAGCGTTTCCAACCCCACTTACAAGTAAAACTAGCAAAATGTGCCTGGTTGCTATTCACTGAAAAGCTCATTCTGTGTACATTTTTGGCATACGTTTGCTCCTACCGGGTCAGCTGAGCAGCGAATTTCTATTTAACCACCTGCTTTCATGAGAGACCTCAGGGCTGCATGTTTTGAGCCCAGTACTGATCCTGAAAAGCGTTTCCAACCCCACTTACAAGTAAAACTAGCTAAAATGTGCCTGGCTGCTATTCACTGAAAAGCTCATTCTGTGTACATTTTTGGCATACGTTTGCTCCTACCGGGTCAGCTGAGCAGCGAATTTCTATTTAACCACCTGCTGTCATGGGAGACCTCAGGGCTGCATGTTTTGAGCCCAGTACTGAGCCTGAAAAGCGTTTCCAACCCCACTTACAAGTAAAACTAGCTAAAATGTGCCTGGCTTCTCTTCACTGAAAAGCTCATTCTGAGTTTATTTTTAGCATACGTTTGCTCCTGCCGGGTCAGCTGAGCAGCGAATTTCTATTTAACCACCTGCTATCATGAGAGACCTCAGGGCTGCATGTTTTGAGCCCAGTACTGATCCTGAAAAGCGTTTCCAACCCCACTTACAAGTAAAACTAGCTAAAATGTGCCTGGCTGCTATTCACTGAAAAGCTCAATCTGTGTACACTTTTTGGCATACGTTTGCTCCTACCGGGTCAGCTGAGCAGCGAATTTCTATTTAACCACCTGCTGTCATTGGAGACCTCGGGGCTGCATATTTTGAGCCCAGTACTGAGCCTGAAAAGCATTTCCAACCCCACTTACAAGTAAAACTAGCTAAAATGTGCCCGGCTGCTATTCACTGAAAAGCTCATTCTGTGTACATTTTTGGCATACGTTTGCTCCTACCGGGTCAGCTGAGCAGCGAATTTCTATTTAACCACCTGCTTTCATGAGAGACCTCAGGGCTGCATGTTTTGAGCCCAGTACTGAGCCTGAAAAGAATTTCCAACCCCACTTACAAGTAAAACTAGCTAAAATGTGCCTGGCTTCTCTTCACTGACAAGCTCATTCTGAGTACATTTTTAGCATACGTTTGCTCCTGCCGGGTCAGCTGAGCAGCAAATTTCTATTTAACCACCTGCTTTCATGAGAGACCTCAGGGCTGCATGTTTTGAGCCCAGTACTGATCCTGAAAAGCGTTTCCAACCCCACTTACAAGTAAAACTAGCTAAAATGTGCCTGGCTGCTATTCACTGAAAAGCTCATTCTGTGTACATTTTTAGCATACGTTTGCTCCTGCCGGGTCAGCTGAGCAACGAATTTCTATTTAACCACCTGCTGTCATGGGAGACCTCAGGGCTGCATGTTTTGAGCCCAGTACTGAGCCTGAAAAGCATTTCCAACCCCACTTACAAGTAAAACTAGCTAAAATGTGCCTGGCTGCTATTCACTGAAAAGCTCATTCTGTGTACATTTTTGGCATACGTTTGCTCCTACCGGGTCAGCTGAGCAGCGAATTTCTATTTAACCACCTGCTTTCATGAGAGACCTCAGGGCTGCATGTTTTGAGCCCAGTACTGAGCCTGAAAAGCATTTCCAACCCCACTTACAAGTAAAACTAGCTAAAATGTGCCTAGCTTCTCTTCACTGAAAAGCTCATTCTGAGTACATTTTTAGCATACGTTTGCTCCTGCCGGGTCAGCTGAGCAGCGAATTTCTATTTATCCACCTGCTATCATGGAGAGACCTCAGGGCTGCATGTTTTGAGCCCAGTACTGAGCCTGAAAAGCGTTTCCAACCCTACTTACAAGTAAAACTAGCTAAAATGTGCCTGGCTGCTATTCACTGAAAAGCTCATTCTGTGTACATTTTTGGCATACGTTTGCTCCTACCGGGTCAGCTGAGCAGCGAATTTCTATTTAACCACCTGCTTTCATGAGAGACCTCAGGGCTGCATGTTTTGAGCCCAGTACTGAGCCTGAAAAGCATTTCTAACCCCACTTACAAGTAAAACTAGCTAAAATGTGCCTGGCTTCTCTTCACTGAAAAGCTCATTCTGAGTACATTTTTAGCATACGTTTGCTCTTGCCGGGTCAGCTGAGCAGCAAATTTCTATTTAACCACCTGCTATCATGAGAGACCTCAGGGCTGCATGTTTTGAGCCCAGTACTGATCCGGAAAAGCGTTTCCAACCCCACTTACAAGTAAAACTAGCTAAAATGTGCCTGGCTGCTATTCACTGAAAAGCTCATTCCGTGTACATTTTTGGCATACGTTTGCTCCTACCGGGTCAGCTGAGCAGCGAATTTCTATTTAACCACCTGCTGTCATGGGAGACCTCAGGGCTGCATGTTTTGAGCCCAGTACTGAGCCTGAAAAGCATTTCCAACCCCACTTACAAGTAAAACTAGCTAAAATGTGCCTGGCTTCTCTTCACTGAAAAGCTCATTCTGAGTACATTTTTAGCATACGTTTGCTCCTGCCGGGTCAGCTGAGCAGCGAATTTCTATTTAACCACCTGCTATCATGAGAGACCTCAGGGCTGCATGTTTTGAGCCCAGTACGATCCTGAAAAGCGTTTCCAACCCCACTTACAAGTAAAACTAGCTAAAATGTGCCTGGCTGCTATTCACTGAAAAGCTCATTTTGTGTACATTTTTGGCAAACGTTTGCTCCTACCGGGTCAGCTGAGCAGCAAATTTCTATTTAACCACCTGCTTTAATGAGAGACCTCAGGGCTGCATGTTTTGAGCCCAGTACTGAGCCTGAAAAGCATTTCCAACCCCACTTACAAGTAAAACTAGCTAAAATGTGCCTGGCTTCTCTTCACGGAAAAGCTCATTCTGAGTACATTTTTAGCATACGTTTGCTCCTGCCGGGTCAGCTGAACAGCGAATTTCTATTTAACCACCTGCTATCATGAGAGACCTCAGGGCTGCATGTTTTGAGCCCAGTACTGATCCTGAAAAGCGTTTCCAACCCCACTTACAAGTAAAACTAGCTAAAATGTGCCTGGCTGCTATTCACTGAAAAGCTCATTCTGTGTACATTTTTGGCATACGTTTGCTCCTACCGGGTCAGCTGAGCAGCGAATTTCTATTTAACCACCTGCTGTCATGGGAGACCTCAGGGCTGCATGTTTTGAGCCCAGTACTGAGCCTGAAAAGCATTTCCAACCCCACTTACAAGTAAAACTAGCTAAAATGTGCCTGGCTGCTATTCACTGAAAAGCTCATTCTGTGTACATTTTTGGCATACGTTTGCTCCTACCGGGTCAGCTGAGCAGCGAATTTCTATTTAACCACCTGCTGTCATGGGAGACCTCAGGGCTGCATGTTTTGAGCCCAGTACTGAGCCTGAAAAGCATTTCCAACCCCACTTACAAGTAAAACTAGCTAAAATGTGCCTGGCTGCTATTCACTGAAAAGCTCATTCTGTGTACATTTTTGGCATACGTTTGCTCCTACCGGGTCAGCTGAGCAGCGAATTTCTATTTAACCACCTGCTTTCATGAGAGACCTCAGGGCTGCATGTTTTGAGCCCAGTACTGAGCCTGAAAAGCATTTCCAACCCCACGTACAAGTAAAACTAGCTAAAATGTGCCTAGCTTCTCTTCACTGAAAAGCTCATTCTGAGTACATTTTTAGCATACGTTTGCTCCTGCCGGGTCAGCTGAGCAGCGAATTTCTATTTAACCACCTGCTATCATGAGAGACCTCAGGGCTGCATGTTTTGAGCCCAGTACTGAGCCTGAAAAGCGTTTCCAACCCCACTTACAAGTAAAACTAGCTAAAATGTGCCTGGCTTCTCTTCACTGAAAAGCTCATTCTGAGTACATTTTTAGCATACGTTTGCTCCTGCCGGGTCAGCTGAGCAGCGAATTTCTATTTAACCACCTGCTATCATGAGAGACCTCAGGGCTGCATGTTTTGAGCCCAGTACTGAGCCTGAAAAGCGTTTCCAACCCCACTTACAAGTAAAACTAGCTAAAATGTGCCTGGCTTCTCTTCACTGAAAAGCTCATTCTGAGTACATTTTTAGCATACGTTTGCTCCTGCCGGGTCAGCTGAGCAGCGAATTTATATTTAACCACCTGCTATCATGAGAGACCTCAGGGCTGCATGTTTTGAGCCCAGTACTGATCCTGAAAAGCGTTTCCAACCCCACTTACAAGTAAAACTAGCTAAAATGTGCCTGGCTGCTATTCACTGAAAAGCTCATTCTGTGTACATTTTTGGCATACGTTTGCTCCTGCCGGGTCAGCTGAGCAGCGAATTTCTATTAACCACCTGCTATCATGAGAGACCTCAGGGCTGCATGTTTTGAGCCCAGTACTGAGCCTGAAAAGCATTTCCAACCCCACTTACAAGTAAAACTAGCTAAAATGTGCCTGGCTGCTATTCACTGAAAAGCTCATTCTGTGTACATTTTTGGCATACGTTTGCTCCTACCGGGTCAGCTGAGCAGCGAATTTCTATTTAACCACCTGCTGTCATGGGAGACCTCAGGGCTGCATGTTTTGAGCCCAGTACTGAGCCAGAAAAGCATTTCCAACCCCACTTACAAGTAAAACTAGCTAAAATGTGCCTGGCTGCTATTCACTGAAAAGCTCATTCTGTGTACATTTTTGGCATACGTTTGCTCCTACCGGGTCAGCTGAGCAGCGAATTTCTATTTAACCACCTGCTTTCATGAGAGACCTCAGGGCTGCATGTTTTGAGCCCAGTACTGAGCCTGAAAAGCATTTCCAACCCCACTTACAAGTAAAACTAGCTAAAATGTGCCTAGCTTCTCTTCACTGAAAAGCTCATTCTGAGTACATTTTTAGCATACGTTTGCTCCTGCCGGGTCAGCTGAGCAGCGAATTTCTATTTAACCACCTGCTTTCATGAGAGACCTCAGGGCTGCATGTTTTGAGCCCAGTACTGATCCTGAAAAGCATTTCCAACCCCACTTACAAGTAAAACTAGCTAAAATGTGCCTGGCTGCTATTCACTGAAAAGCTCATTCTGTGTACATTTTTGGCATACGTTTGCTCCTACCGGGTCAGCTGAGCAGCGAATTTCTATTTAACCACCTGCTGTCATGGGAGACTCAGGGCTGCATGTTTTGAGCCCAGTACTGAGCCTGAAAAGCGTTTCCAACCCCACTTACAAGTAAAACTAGCTAAAATGTGCCTGGCTTCTCTTCACTGAAAAGCTCATTCTGAGTTTATTTTTAGCATACGTTTGCTCCTGCCGGGTCAGCTGAGCAGCGAATTTCTATTTAACCACCTGCTATCATGAGAGACCTCAGGGCTGCATGTTTTGAGCCCAGTACTGATCCTGAAAAGCGTTTCCAACCCCACTTACAAGTAAAACTAGCTAAAATGTGCCTGGCTGCTATTCACTGAAAAGCTCAATCTGTGTACATTTTTGGCATACGTTTGCTCCTACCGGGTCAGCTGAGCAGCGAATTTCTATTTAACCACCTGCTGTCATTGGAGACCTCGGGGCTGCATATTTTGAGCCCAGTACTGAGCCTGAAAAGCATTTCCAACCCCACTTACAAGTAAAACTAGCTAAAATGTGCCCGGCTGCTATTCACTGAAAAGCTCATTCTGTGTACATTTTTGGCATACGTTTGCTCCTACCGGGTCAGCTGAGCAGCGAATTTCTATTTAACAACCTGCTTTCATGAGAGACCTCAGGGCTGCATGTTTTGAGCCCAGTACTGAGCCTGAAAAGAATTTCCAACCCCACTTACAAGTAAAACTAGCTAAAATGTGCCTGGCTTCTCTTCACTGACAAGCTCATTCTGAGTACATTTTTAGCATACGTTTGCTCCTGCCGGGTCAGCTGAGCAGCAAATTTCTATTTAACCACCTGCTTTCATGAGAGACCTCAGGGATGCATGTTTTGAGCCCAGTACTGAGCCTGAAAAGCATTTCCAACCCCACTTACAAGTAACACTAGCTAAAATGTGCCTGGCTTCTCTTCACTGAAAAGCTCATTCTGAATACATTTTTGGCATACGTTTGCTCCTACCGGGTCAGCTGAGCAGCAAATTTCTATTTAACCACCTGCTGTCATGGGAGACCTCAGGGCTGCATGTTTTGAGCCCAGTACTGAGCCTGAAAAGCATTTCCAACCCCACTTACAAGTAAAACTAGCTAAAATGTGCCTGGCTGCTATTCACTGAAAAGCTCATTCTGTGTACATTTTTGGCATACGTTTGCTCCTACCGGGTCAGCTGAGCAGCGAATTTCTATTTAACCACCTGCTGTCATGGGAGACCTCAGGGCTGCATGTTTTGAGCCCAGTACTGAGCCTGAAAAGCATTTCCAACCCCACTTACAAGTAAAACTAGCTAAAATGTGCCTGGCTGCTATTCACTGAAAAGCTCATTCTGTGTACATTTTTGGCATACGTTTGCTCCTACCGGGTCAGCTGAGCAGCGAATTTCTATTTAACCACCTGCTTTCATGAGAGACCTCAGGGCTGCATGTTTTGAGCCCAGTACTGAGCCTGAAAAGCATTTCCAACCCCACTTACAAGTAAAACTAGCTAAAATGTGCCTAGCTTCTCTTCACTGAAAAGCTCATTCTGAGTACATTTTTAGCATACGTTTGCTCCTGCCGGGTCAGCTGAGCAGCGAATTTCTATTTAACCACCTGCTATCCTGAGAGACCTCAGGGCTGCATGTTTTGAGCCCAGTACTGAGCCTGAAAAGCGTTTCCAACCCCACTTACAAGTAAAACTAGCTAAAATGTGCCTGGCTTCTCTTCACTGAAAAGCTCATTCTGAGTAAATTTTTAGCATACGTTTGCTCCTGCCGGGTCAGCTGAGCAGCGAATTTCTATTTAACCACCTGCTATCATGAGAGACCTCAGGGCTGCATGTTTTGAGCCCAGTACTGAGCCTGAAAAGCGTTTCCAACCCCACTTACAAGTAAAACTAGCTAAAATGTGCCTGGCTTCTCTTCACTGAAAAGCTCATTCTGAGTACATTTTTAGCATACGTTTGCTCCTGCCGGGTCAGCTGAGCAGCGAATTTATATTTAACCACCTGCTATCATGAGAGACCTCAGGGCTGCATGTTTTGAGCCAAGTACTGATCCTGAAAAGCGTTTCCAACCCCACTTACAAGTAAAACTAGCTAAAATGTGCCTGGCTGCTATTCACTGAAAAGCTCATTCTGTGTACATTTTTGGCATACGTTTGCTCCTGCCGGGTCAGCTGAGCAGCGAATTTCTATTAATCACCTGCTATCATGAGAGACCTCAGGGCTGCATGTTTTGAGCCCAGTACTGAGCCTGAAAAGCATTTCCAACCCCACTTACAAGTAAAACTAGCTAAAATGTGCCTGGCTGCTATTCACTGAAAAGCTCATTCTGTGTACATTTTTGGCATACGTTTGCTCCTACCGGGTCAGCTGAGCAGCGAATTTCTATTTAACCACCTGCTGTCATGGGAGACCTCAGGGCTGCATGTTTTGAGCCCAGTACTGAGCCAGAAAAGCATTTCCAACCCCACTTACAAGTAAAACTAGCTAAAATGTGCCTGGCTGCTATTCACTGAAAAGCTCATTCTGTGTACATTTTTGGCATACGTTTGCTCCTACCGGGTCAGCTGAGCAGCGAATTTCTATTTAACCACCTGCTTTCATGAGAGACCTCAGGGCTGCATGTTTTGAGCCCAGTACTGAGCCTGAAAAGCATTTCCAACCCCACTTACAAGTAAAACTAGCTAAAATCTGCCTAGCTTCTCTTCACTGAAAAGCTCATTCTGAGTACATTTTTAGCATACGTTTGCTCCTGCCGGGTCAGCTGAGCAGCGAATTTCTATTTAACCACCTGCTTTCATGAGAGACCTCAGGGCTGCATGTTTTGAGCCCAGTACTGATCCTGAAAAGCGTTTCCAACCCCACTTACAAGTAAAACTAGCTAAAATGTGCCTGGCTGCTATTCACTGAAAAGCTCATTCTGTGTACATTTTTGGCATACGTTTGCTCCTACCGGGTCAGCTGAGCAGCGAATTTCTATTTAACCACCTGCTGTCATGGGAGACCTCAGGGCTGCATGTTTTGAGCCCAGTACTGAGCCTGAAAAGCGTTTCCAACCCCACTTACAAGTAAAACTAGCTAAAATGTGCCTGGCTTCTCTTCACTGAAAAGCTCATTCTGAGTTTATTTTTAGCATACGTTTGCTCCTGCCGGGTCAGCTGAGCAGCGAATTTCTATTTAACCACCTGCTATCATGAGAGACCTCAGGGCTGCATGTTTTGAGCCCAGTACTGATCCTGAAAAGCGTTTCCAACCCCACTTACAAGTAAAACTAGCTAAAATGTGCCTGGCTGCTATTCACTGAAAAGCTCAATCTGTGTACATTTTTGGCATACGTTTGCTCCTACCGGGTCAGCTGAGCAGCGAATTTCTATTTAACCACCTGCTGTCATTGGAGACCTCGGGGCTGCATATTTTGAGCCCAGTACTGAGCCTGAAAAGCATTTCCAACCCCACTTACAAGTAAAACTAGCTAAAATGTGCCCGGCTGCTATTCACTGAAAAGCTCATTCTGTGTACATTTTTGGCATACGTTTGCTCCTACCGGGTCAGCTGAGCAGCGAATTTCTATTTAACCACCTGCTTTCATGAGAGACCTCAGGGCTGCATGTTTTGAGCCCAGTACTGAGCCTGAAAAGAATTTCCAACCCCACTTACAAGTAAAACTAGCTAAAATGTGCCTGGCTTCTCTTCACTGACAAGCTCATTCTGAGTACATTTTTAGCATACGTTTGCTCCTGCCGGGTCAGCTGAGCAGCAAATTTCTATTTAACCACCTGCTTTCATGAGAGACCTCAGGGATGCATGTTTTGAGCCCAGTACTGAGCCTGAAAAGCATTTCCAACCCCACTTACAAGTAACACTAGCTAAAATGTGCCTGGCTCTTCTCTTCACTGAAAAGCTCATTCTGAATACATTTTTAGCATACGTTTGCTCCTGCCGGGTCAGCTGAGCAGCAAATTTCTATTTAACCACCTGCTATCATGAGAGACCTCAGGGCTGCATGTTTTGAGCCCAGTACGATCCTGAAAAGCGTTTCCAAACCCACTTACAAGTAAAACTAGCTAAAATGTGCCTGGCTGCTATTCACTGAAAAGCTCATTCTGTGTACATTTTTGGCATACGTTTGCTCCTACCGGGTCAGCTGAGCAGCGAATTTCTATTTAACCACCTGCTGTCATGGGAGACCTCAGGGCTGCATGTTTTGAGCCCAGTACTGAGCCTGAAAAGCATTTCTAACCCCACTTACAAGTAAAACTAGCTAAAATGTGCCTGGATGCTATTCACTGAAAAGCTCATTCTGTGTACATTTTTGGCATACGTTTGCTCCTACCGGGTCAGCTGAGCAGCGAATTTCTATTTAACCACCTGCTTTCATGAGAGACATCAGGGCTGCATGTTTTGAGCCCAGTACTGAGCCTGAAAAGCATTTCCAACCCCACTTACAAGTAAAACTAGCTAAAATGTGCCTAGCTTCTCTTCACTGAAAAGCTCATTCTGAGTACATTTTTAGCATACGTTTGCTCCTGCCGGGTCAGCTGAGCAGCGAATTTCTATTTAACCACCTGCTGTCATGGGAGACCTCAGGGCTGCATGTTTTGAGCCCAGTACTGAGCCAGAAAAGCATTTCCAACCCCACTTACAAGTAAAACTAGCTAAAATGTGCCTGGCTGCTATTCACTGAAAAGCTCATTCTGTGTACATTTTTGGCATACGTTTGCTCCTACCGGGTCAGCTGAGCAGCGAATTTCTATTTAACCACCTGCTTTCATGAGAGACCTCAGGGCTGCATGTTTTGAGCCCAGTACTGAGCCTGAAAAGCATTTCCAACCCCACTTACAAGTAAAACTAGCTAAAATGTGCCTGGCTGCTATTCACTGAAAAGCTCATTCTGTGTACATTTTTGGCATACGTTTGCTCCTACCGGGTCAGCTGAGCAGCGAATTTCTATTTAACCACCTGCTTTCATGAGAGACCTCAGGGCTGCATGTTTTGAGCCCAGTACTGAGCCTGAAAAGCATTTCCAACCCCACTTACAAGTAAAACTAGCTAAAATGTGCCTAGCTTCTCTTCACTGAAAAGCTCATTCTGAGTACATTTTTAGCATACGTTTGCTCCTGCCGGGTCAGCTGAGCAGCGAATTTCTATTTAACCACCTGCTTTCATGAGAGACCTCAGGGCTGCATGTTTTGAGCCCAGTACTGATCCTGAAAAGCGTTTCCAACCCCACTTACAAGTAAAACTAGCTAAAATGTGCCTGGCTGCTATTCACTGAAAAGCTCATTCTGTGTACATTTTTGGCATACGTTTGCTCCTACCGGGTCAGCTGAGCAGCGAATTTCTATTTAACCACCTGCTGTCATGGGAGACCTCCGGGCTGCATGTTTTGAGCCCAGTACTGAGCCTGAAAAGCGTTTCCAACCCCACTTACAAGTAAAACTAGCTAAAATGTGCCTGGCTTCTCTTCACTGAAAAGCTCATTCTGAGTTTATTTTTAGCATACGTTTGCTCCTGCCGGGTCAGCTGAGCAGCGAATTTCTATTTAACCACCTGCTATCATGAGAGACCTCAGGGCTGCATGTTTTGAGCCCAGTACTGATCCTGAAAAGCGTTTCCAACCCCACTTACAAGTAAAACTAGCTAAAATGTGCCTGGCTGCTATTCACTGAAAAGCTCAATCTGTGTACATTTTTGGCATACGTTTGCTCCTACCGGGTCAGCTGAGCAGCGAATTTCTATTTAACCACCTGCTGTCATTGGAGACCTCGGGGCTGCATATTTTGAGCCCAGTACTGAGCCTGAAAAGCATTTCCAACCCCACTTACAAGTAAAACTAGCTAAAATGTGCCCGGCTGCTATTCACTGAAAAGCTCATTCTGTGTACATTTTTGGCATACGTTTGCTCCTACCGGGTCAGCTGAGCAGCGAATTTCTATTTAACCACCTGCTTTCATGAGAGACCTCAGGGCTGCATGTTTTGAGCCCAGTACTGAGCCTGAAAAGAATTTCCAACCCCACTTACAAGTAAAACTAGCTAAAATGTGCCTGGCTTCTCTTCACTGACAAGCTCATTCTGAGTACATTTTTAGCATACGTTTGCTCCTGCCGGGTCAGCTGAGCAGCAAATTTCTATTTAACCACCTGCTTTCATGAGAGACCTCAGGGATGCATGTTTTGAGCCCAGTACTGAGCCTGAAAAGCATTTCCAACCCCACTTACAAGTAACACTAGCTAAAATGTGCCTGGCTTCTCTTCACTGAAAAGCTCATTCTGAATACATTTTTAGCATACGTTTGCTCCTGCCGGGTCAGCTGAGCAGCAAATTTCTATTTAACCACCTGCTATCATGAGAGACCTCAGGGCTGCATGTTTTGAGCCCAGTACGATCCTGAAAAGCGTTTCCAACCCCACTTACAAGTAAAACTAGCTAAAATGTGCCTGGCTGCTATTCACTGAAAAGCTCATTCTGTGTACATTTTTGGCATACGTTTGCTCCTACCGGGTCAGCTGAGCAGCGAATTTCTATTTAACCACCTGCTGTCATGGGAGACCTCAGGGCTGCATGTTTTGAGCCCAGTACTGAGCCTGAAAAGCATTTCCAACCCCACTTACAAGTAAAACTAGCTAAAATGTGCCTGGATGCTATTCACTGAAAAGCTCATTCTGTGTACATTTTTGGCATACGTTTGCTCCTACCGGGTCAGCTGAGCAGCGAATTTCTATTTAACCACCTGCTTTCATGAGAGACATCAGGGCTGCATGTTTTGAGCCCAGTACTGAGCCTGAAAAGCATTTCCAACCCCACTTACAAGTAAAACTAGCTAAAATGTGCCTAGCTTCTCTTCACTGAAAAGCTCATTCTGAGTACATTTTTAGCATACGTTTGCTCCTGCCGGGTCAGCTGAGCAGCGAATTTCTATTTAACCACCTGCTATCATGAGAGACCTCAGGGCTGCATGTTTTGAGCCCAGTACTGAGCCTGAAAAGCGTTTCCAACCCCACTTACAAGTAAAACTAGCTAAAATGTGCCTGGCTTCTCTTCACTGAAAAGCTCATTCTGAGTACATTTTTAGCATACGTTTGCTCCTGCCGGGTCAGCTGAGCAGCGAATTTCTATTTAACCACCTGCTATCATGAGAGACCTCAGGGCTGCATGTTTTGAGCCCAGTACTGAGCCTGAAAAGCGTTTCCAACCCCACTTACAAGTAAAACTAGCTAAAATGTGCCTGGCTTCTCTTCACTGAAAAGCTCATTCTGAGTACATTTTTAGCATACGTTTGCTCCTGCCGGGTCAGCTGAGCAGCGAATTTCTATTTAACCACCTGCTTTCATGAGAGACCTCAGGGCTGCATGTTTTGAGCCCAGTACTGAGCCTGAAAAGCATTTCCAACCCCACTTACAAGTAAAACTAGCTAAAATGTGCCTGGCTGCTATTCACTGAAAAGCTCATTCTGTGTACATTTTTGGCATACGTTTGCTCCTACCGGGTCAGCTGAGCAGCGAATTTCTATTTAACCACCTGCTTTCATGAGAGACCTCAGGGCTGCATGTTTTGAGCCCAGTACTGAGCCTGAAAAGCATTTCCAACCCCACTTACAAGTAAAACTAGCTAAAATGTGCCTAGCTTCTCTTCACTGAAAAGCTCATTCTGAGTACATTTTTAGCATACGTTTGCTCCTGCCGGGTCAGCTGAGCAGCGAATTTCTATTTAACCACCTGCTTTCATGAGAGACCTCAGGGCTGCATGTTTTGAGCCCAGTACTGATCCTGAAAAGCGTTTCCAACCCCACTTACAAGTAAAACTAGCTAAAATGTGCCTGGCTGCTATTCACTGAAAAGCTCATTCTGTGTACATTTTTGGCATACGTTTGCTCCTACCGGGTCAGCTGAGCAGCGAATTTCTATTTAACCACCTGCTGTCATGGGAGACCTCAGGGCTGCATGTTTTGAGCCCAGTACTGAGCCTGAAAAGCGTTTCCAACCCCACTTACAAGTAAAACTAGCTAAAATGTGCCTGGCTTCTCTTCACTGAAAAGCTCATTCTGAGTTTATTTTTAGCATACGTTTGCTCCTGCCGGGTCAGCTGAGCAGCGAATTTCTATTTAACTACCTGCTATCATGAGAGACCTCAGGGCTGCATGTTTTGAGCCCAGTACTGATCCTGAAAAGCGTTTCCAACCCCACTTACAAGTAAAACTAGCTAAAATGTGCCTGGCTGCTATTCACTGAAAAGCTCAATCTGTGTACATTTTTGGCATACGTTTGCTCCTACCGGGTCAGCTGAGCAGCGAATTTCTATTTAACCACCTGCTGTCATTGGAGACCTCGGGGCTGCATATTTTGAGCCCAGTACTGAGCCTGAAAAGCATTTCCAACCCCACTTACAAGTAAAACTAGCTAAAATGTGCCCGGCTGCTATTCACTGAAAAGCTCATTCTGTGTACATTTTTGGCATACGTTTGCTCCTACCGGGTCAGCTGAGCAGCGAATTTCTATTTAACCACCTGCTTTCACGAGAGACCTCAGGGCTGCATGTTTTGAGCCCAGTACTGAGCCTGAAAAGAATTTCCAACCCCACTTACAAGTAAAACTAGCTAAAATGTGCCTGGCTTCTCTTCACTGACAAGCTCATTCTGAGTACATTTTTAGCATACGTTTGCTCCTGCCGGGTCAGCTGAGCAGCAAATTTCTATTTAACCACCTGCTTTCATGAGAGACCTCAGGGATGCATGTTTTGAGCCCAGTACTGAGCCTGAAAAGCATTTCCAACCCCACTTACAAGTAACACTAGCTAAAATGTGCCTGGCTTCTCTTCACTGAAAAGCTCATTCTGAATACATTTTTAGCATACGTTTGCTCCTGCCGGGTCAGCTGAGCAGCAAATTTCTATTTAACCACCTGCTATCATGAGAGACCTCAGGGCTGCATGTTTTGAGCCCAGTACGATCCTGAAAAGCGTTTCCAACCCCACTTACAAGTAAAACTAGCTAAAATGTGCCTGGCTGCTATTCACTGAAAAGCTCATTCTGTGTACATTTTTGGCATACGTTTGCTCCTACCGGGTCAGCTGAGCAGCGAATTTCTATTTAACCACCTGCTGTCATGGGAGACCTCAGGGCTGCATGTTTTGAGCCCAGTACTGAGCCTGAAAAGCATTTCCAACCCCACTTACAAGTAAAACTAGCTAAAATGTGCCTGGATGCTATTCACTGAAAAGCTCATTCTGTGTACATTTTTGGCATACGTTTGCTCCTACCGGGTCAGCTGAGCAGCGAATTTCTATTTAACCACCTGCTTTCATGAGAGACATCAGGGCTGCATGTTTTGAGCCCAGTACTGAGCCTGAAAAGCATTTCCAACCCCACTTACAAGTAAAACTAGCTAAAATGTGCCTAGCTTCTCTTCACTGAAAAGCTCATTCTGAGTACATTTTTAGCATACGTTTGCTCCTGCCGGGTCAGCTGAGCAGCGAATTTCTATTTAACCACCTGCTATCATGAGAGACCTCAGGGCTGCATGTTTTGAGCCCAGTACTGAGCCTGAAAAGCGTTTCCAACCCCACTTACAAGTAAAACTAGCTAAAATGTGCCTGGCTTCTCTTCACTGAAAAGCTCATTCTGAGTACATTTTTAGCATACGTTTGCTCCTGCCGGGTCAGCTGAGCAGCGAATTTCTATTTAACCACCTGCTATCATGAGAGACCTCAGGGCTGCATGTTTTGAGCCCAGTACTGAGCCTGAAAAGCGTTTCCAACCCCACTTACAAGTAAAACTAGCTAAAATGTGCCTGGCTTCTCTTCACTGAAAAGCTCATTCTGAGTACATTTTTAGCATACGTTTGCTCCTGCCGGGTCAGCTGAGCAGCGAATTTATATTTAACCACCTGCTATCATGAGAGACCTCAGGGCTGCATGTTTTGAGCCCAGTACTGATCCTGAAAAGCGTTTCCAACCCCACTTACAAGTAAAACTAGCTAAAATGTGCCTGGCTGCTATTCACTGAAAAGCTCATTCTGTGTACATTTTTGGCATACGTTTGCTCCTGCCGGGTCAGCTGAGCAGCAAATTTCTATTAACCACCTGCTATCATGAGAGACCTCAGGGCTGCATGTTTTGAGCCCAGTACTGAGCCTGAAAAGCATTTCCAACCCCACTTACAAGTAAAACTAGCTAAAATGTGCCTGGCTGCTATTCACTGAAAAGCTCATTCTGTGTACATTTTTGGCATACGTTTGCTCCTACCGGGTCAGCTGAGCAGCGAATTTCTATTTAACCACCTGCTGTCATGGGAGACCTCAGGGCTGCATGTTTTGAGCCCAGTACTGAGCCAGAAAAGCATTTCCAACCCCACTTACAAGTAAAACTAGCTAAAATGTGCCTGGCTGCTATTCACTGAAAAGCTCATTCTGTGTACATTTTTGGCATACGTTTGCTCCTACCGGGTCAGCTGAGCAGCGAATTTCTATTTAACCACCTGCTTTCATGAGAGACCTCAGGGCTGCATGTTTTGAGCCCAGTACTGAGCCTGAAAAGCATTTCCAACCCCACTTACAAGTAAAACTAGCTAAAATGTGCCTAGCTTCTCTTCACTGAAAAGCTCATTCTGAGTACATTTTTAGCATACGTTTGCTCCTGCCGGGTCAGCTGAGCAGCGAATTTCTATTTAACCACCTGCTATCATGAGAGACCTCAGGGCTGCATGTTTTGAGCCCAGTACTGAGCCTGAAAAGCGTTTCCAACCCCACTTACAAGTAAAACTAGCAAAATGTGCCTGGCTGCTATTCACTGAAAAGCTCATTCTGTGTACATTTTTGGCATACGTTTGCTCCTACCGGGTCAGCTGAGCAGCGAATTTCTATTTAACCACCTGCTTTCATGAGAGACCTCAGGGCTGCATGTTTTGAGCCCAGTACTGATCCTGAAAAGCGTTTCCAACCCCACTTACAAGTAAAACTAGCTAAAATGTGCCTGGCTGCTATTCACTGAAAAGCTCATTCTGTGTACATTTTTGGCATACGTTTGCTCCTACCGGGTCAGCTGAGCAGCGAATTTCTATTTAACCACCTGCTGTCATGGGAGACCTCAGGGCTGCATGTTTTGAGCCCAGTACTGAGCCTGAAAAGCGTTTCCAACCCCACTTACAAGTAAAACTAGCTAAAATGTGCCTGGCTTCTCTTCACTGAAAAGCTCATTCTGAGTTTATTTTTAGCATACGTTTGCTCCTGCCGGGTCAGCTGAGCAGCGAATTTCTATTTAACCACCTGCTATCATGAGAGACCTCAGGGCTGCATGTTTTGAGCCCAGTACTGATCCTGAAAAGCGTTTCCAACCCCACTTACAAGTAAAACTAGCTAAAATGTGCCTGGCTGCTATTCACTGAAAAGCTCAATCTGTGTACATTTTTGGCATACGTTTGCTCCTACCAGGTCAGCTGAGCAGCGAATTTCTATTTAACCACCTGCTGTCATTGGAGACCTCAGGGCTGCATATTTTGAGCCCAGTACTGAGCCTGAAAAGCATTTCCAACCCCACTTACAAGTAAAACTAGCTAAAATGTGCCCGGCTGCTATTCACTGAAAAGCTCATTCTGTGTACATTTTTGGCATACGTTTGCTCCTACCGGGTCAGCTGAGCAGCGAATTTCTATTTAACCACCTGCTTTCATGAGAGACCTCAGGGCTGCATGTTTTGAGCCCAGTACTGAGCCTGAAAAGCATTTCCAACCCCACTTACAAGTAAAACTAGCTAAAATGTGCCTGGCTTCTCTTCACTGAAAAGCTCATTCTGAGTACATTTTTGGCATACGTTTGCTCCTGCCGGGTCAGCTGAGCAGCGAATTTCTATTTAACCACCTGCTATCATGAGAGACCTCAGGGCTGCATGTTTTGAGCCCAGTACTGAGCCTGAAAAGCATTTCCAACCCCACTTACAGTACTGATCCTGAAAAGCGTTTCCAACCCCACTTACAAGTAAAACTAGCTAAAATGTGCCTGGCTGCTATTCACTGAAAAGCTCATTCTGTGTACATTTTTGGCATACGTTTGCTCCTACCGGGTCAGCTGAGCAGCGAATTTCTATTTAACCACCTGCTTTCATGAGAGACCTCAGGGCTGCATGTTTTGAGCCCAGTACTGAGCCTGAAAAGAATTTCCAACCCCACTTACAAGTAAAACTAGCTAAAATGTGCCTGGCTTCTCTTCACTGACAAGCTCATTCTGAGTACATTTTTAGCATACGTTTGCTCCTGCCGGGTCAGCTGAGCAGCAAATTTCTATTTAACCACCTGCTTTCATGAGAGACCTCAGGGCTGCATGTTTTGAGCCCAGTACTGATACTGAAAAGCGTTTCCAACCCCACTTACAAGTAAAACTAGCTAAAATGTGCCTGGCTGCTATTCACTGAAAAGCTCATTCTGTGTACATTTTTAGCATACGTTTGCTCCTGCCGGGTCAGCTGAGCAACGAATTTCTATTTAACCACCTGCTGTCATGGGAGACCTCAGGGCTGCATGTTTTGAGCCCAGTACTGAGCCTGAAAAGCATTTCCAACCCCACTTACAAGTAAAACTAGCTAAAATGTGCCTGGCTGCTATTCACTGAAAAGCTCATTCTGTGTACATTTTTGGCATACGTTTGCTCCTACCGGGTCAGCTGAGCAGCGAATTTCTATTTAACCACCTGCTTTCATGAGAGACCTCAGGGCTGCATGTTTTGAGCCCAGTACAGAGCCTGAAAAGCATTTCCAACCCCACTTACAAGTAAAACTAGCTAAAATGTGCCTAGCTTCTCTTCACTGAAAAGCTCATTCTGAGTACATTTTTAGCATACGTTTGCTCCTGCCGGGTCAGCTGAGCAGCGAATTTCTATTTAACCACCTGCTATCATGGAGAGACCTCAGGGCTGCATGTTTTGAGCCAAGTACTGAGCCTGAAAAGCGTTTCCAACCCTACTTACAAGTAAAACTAGCTAAAATGTGCCTGGCTGCTATTCACTGAAAAGCTCATTCTGTGTTCATTTTTGGCATACGTTTGCTCCTACCGGGTCAGCTGAGCAGCGAATTTCTATTTAACCACCTGCTTTCATGAGAGACCTCAGGGCTGCATGTTTTGAGCCCAGTACTGAGCCTGAAAAGCATTTCTAACCCCACTTACAAGTAAAACTAGCTAAAATGTGCCTGGCTTCTCTTCACTGAAAAGCTCATTCTGAGTACATTTTTAGCATACGTTTGCTCTTGCCGGGTCAGCTGAGCAGCGAATTTCTATTTAACCACCTGCTATCATGAGAGACCTCAGGGCTGCATGTTTTGAGCCCAGTACTGATCCGGAAAAGCGTTTCCAACCCACTTACAAGTAAAACTAGCTAAAATGTGCCTGGCTGCTATTCACTGAAAAGCTCATTCCGTGTACATTTTTGGCATACGTTTGCTCCTACCGGGTCAGCTGAGCAGCGAATTTCTATTTAACCACCTGCTGTCATGGGAGACCTCAGGGCTCCATGTTTTGAGCCCAGTACTGAGCCTGAAAAGCATTTCCAACCCCACTTACAAGTAAAACTAGCTAAAATGTGCCTGGCTTCTCTTCACTGAAAAGCTCATTCTGAGTACATTTTTAGCATACGTTTGCTCCTGCTGGGTCAGCTGAGCAGCGAATTTCTATTTAACCACCTGCTATCATGAGAGACCTCAGGGCTGCATGTTTTGAGCCCAGTACTGAGCCTGAAAAGCGTTTCCAACCCCACTTACAAGTAAAACTAGCTAAAATGTGCCTGGCTTCTCTTCACTGAAAAGCTCATTCTGAGTACATTTTTAGCATACGTTTGCTCCTGCCGGGTCAGCTGAGCAGCGAATTTATATTTAACCACCTGCTATCATGAGAGACCTCAGGGCTGCATGTTTTGAGCCCAGTACTGATCCTGAAAAGCGTTTCCAACCCCACTTACAAGTAAAACTAGCTAAAATGTGCCTGGCTGCTATTCACTGAAAAGCTCATTCTGTGTACATTTTTGGCATACGTTTGCTCCTGCCGGGTCAGCTGAGCAGCGAATTTCTATTAACCACCTGCTATCATGAGATACCTCAGGGCTGCATGTTTTGAGCCCAGTACTGAGCCTGAAAAGCATTTCCAACCCCACTTACAAGTAAAACTAGCTAAAATGTCCCTGGCTGCTATTCACTGAAAAGCTCATTCTGTGTACATTTTTGGCATACGTTTGCTCCTACCGGGTCAGCTGAGCAGCGAATTTCTATTTAACCACCTGCTGTCATGGGAGACCTCAGGGCTGCATGTTTTGAGCCCAGTACTGAGCCAGAAAAGCATTTCCAACCCCACTTACAAGTAAAACTAGATAAAATGTGCCTGGCTGCTATTCACTGAAAAGCTCATTCTGTGTACATTTTTGGCATACGTTTGCTCCTACCGGGTCAGCTGAGCAGCGAATTTCTATTTAACCACCTGCTTTCATGAGAGACCTCAGGGCTGCATGTTTTGAGCCCAGTACTGAGCCTGAAAAGCATTTCCAACCCCACTTACAAGTAAAACTAGCTAAAATGTGCCTAGCTTCTCTTCACTGAAAAGCTCATTCTGAGTTTATTTTCAGCATACGTTTGCTCCTGCCGGGTCAGCTGAGCAGCGAATTTCTATTTAACCACCTGCTATCATGAGAGACCTCAGGGCTGCATGTTTTGAGCCCAGTACTGAGCCTGAAAAGCGTTTCCAACCCCACTTACAAGTAAAACTAGCTAAAATGTGCCTGGCTTCTCTTCACTGAAAAGCTCATTCTGAGTTTATTTTTAGCATACGTTTGCTCCTGCCGGGTCAGCTGAGCAGCGAATTTCTATTTAACCACCTGCTATCATGAGAGACCTCAGGGCTGCATGTTTTGAGCCCAGTACTGATCCTGAAAAGCGTTTCCAACCCCACTTACAAGTAAAACTAGCTAAAATGTGCCTGGCTGCTATTCACTGAAAAGCTCAATCTGTGTACATTTTTGGCATACGTTTGCTCCTACCAGGTCAGCTGAGCAGCGAATTTCTATTTAACCACCTGCTGTCATTGGAGACCTCGGGGCTGCATATTTTGAGCCCAGTACTGAGCCTGAAAAGCATTTCCAACCCCACTTACAAGTAAAACTAGCTAAAATGTGCCCGGCTGCTATTCACTGAAAAGCTCATTCTGTGTACATTTTTGGCATACGTTTGCTCCTACCGGGTCAGCTGAGCAGCGAATTTCTATTTAACCACCTGCTTTCATGAGAGACCTCAGGGCTGCATGTTTTGAGCCCAGTACTGAGCCTGAAAAGAATTTCCAACCCCACTTACAAGTAAAACTAGCTAAAATGTGCCTGGCTTCTCTTCACTGACAAGCTCATTCTGAGTACATTTTTAGCATACGTTTGCTCCTGCCGGGTCAGCTGAGCAGCAAATTTCTATTTAACCACCTGCTTTCATGAGAGACCTCAGGGATGCATGTTTTGAGCCCAGTACTGAGCCTGAAAAGCATTTCCAACCCCACTTACAAGTAACACTAGCTAAAATGTGCCTGGCTTCTCTTCACTGAAAAGCTCATTCTGAATACATTTTTAGCATACGTTTGCTCCTGCCGGGTCAGCTGAGCAGCAAATTTCTATTTAACCACCTGCTATCATGAGAGACCTCAGGGCTGCATGTTTTGAGCCCAGTACGATCCTGAAAAGCGTTTCCAACCCCACTTACAAGTAAAACTAGCTTAAATGTGCCTGGCTGCTATTCACTGAAAAGCTCATTCTGTGTACATTTTTGGCATACGTTTGCTCCTACCGGGTCAGCTGAGCAGCGAATTTCTATTTAACCACCTGCTGTCATGGGAGACCTCAGGGCTGCATGTTTTGAGCCCAGTACTGAGCCTGAAAAGCATTTCCAACCCCACTTACAAGTAAAACTAGCTAAAATGTGCCTGGCTGCTATTCACTGAAAAGCTCATTCTGTGTACATTTTTGGCATACGTTTGCTCCTACCGGGTCAGCTGAGCAGCGAATTTCTATTTAACCACCTGCTTTCATGAGAGACCTCAGGGCTGCATGTTTTGAGCCCAGTACTGAGCCTGAAAAGCATTTCCAACCCCACTTACAAGTAAAACTAGCTAAAATGTGCCTGGCTTCTCTTCACTGAAAAGCTCATTCTGAGTACATTTTTGGCATACGTTTGCTCCTGCCGGGTCAGCTGAGCAGCGAATTTCTATTTAACCACCTGCTATCATGAGAGACCTCAGGGCTGCATATTTTGAGCCCAGTACTGAGACTGAAAAGCGTTTCCAACCCCACTTACAAGTAAAACTAGCTAAAATGTGCCTGGCTTCTCTTCACTGAAAAGCTCATTCTGAGTACATTTTTAGCATACGTTTGCTCCTGCCGGGTCAGCTGAGCAGCGAATTTCTATTTAACCACCTGCTATCATGAGAGACCTCAGGGCTGCATGTTTTGAGCCCAGTACTGAGACTGAAAAGCGTTTCCAACCCCACATACAAATAAAACTAGCTAAAATGTGCCTGGCTTCCCTTCATTGAAAAGCTCATTCTGAGTACATTTTTAGCATACGTTTGCTCCTGCCGGGTCAGCTGAGCAGCGAATTTCTATTTAACCACCTGCTGTCATGGGAGACCTCAGGGCTGCATGTTTTGAGCCCAGTACTGAGCCTGAAAAGCATTTCCAACCCCACTTACAGTACTGGTCCTGAAAAGCGTTTCCAACCCCACTTACAAGTAAAACTAGCTAAAATGTGCCTGGCTGCTATTCACTGAAAAGCTCATTCTGTGTACATTTTTGGCATACGTTTGCTCCTACCGGGTCAGCTGAGCAGCGAATTTCTATTTAACCACCTGCTTTCATGAGAGACCTCAGGGCTGCATGTTTTGAGCCCAGTACTGAGCCTGAAAAGAATTTCCAACCCCACTTACAAGTAAAACTAGCTAAAATGTGCCTGGCTTCTCTTCACTGACAAGCTCATTCTGAGTACATTTTTAGCATACGTTTGCTCCTGCCGGGTCAGCTGAGCAGCAAATTTCTATTTAACCACCTGCTTTCATGAGAGACCTCAGGGCTGCATGTTTTGAGCCCAGTACTGATCCTGAAAAGCGTTTCCAACCCCACTTACAAGTAAAACTAGCTAAAATGTGCCTGGCTGCTATTCACTGAAAAGCTCATTCTGTGTACATTTTTAGCATACGTTTGCTCCTGCCGGGTCAGCTGAGCAACGAATTTCTATTTAACCACCTGCTTTCATGAGAGACCTCAGGGCTGCATGTTTTGAGCCCAGTACAGAGCCTGAAAAGCATTTCCAACCCCACTTACAAGTAAAACTAGCTAAAATGTGCCTAGCTTCTCTTCACTGAAAAGCTCATTCTGAGTACATTTTTAGCATACGTTTGCTCCTGCCGGGTCAGCTGAGCAGCGAATTTCTATTTAACCACCTGCTATCATGAGAGACCTCAGGGCTGCATGTTTTGAGCCCAGTACGATCCTGAAAAGCGTTTCCAACCCCACTTACAAGTAAAACTAGCTTAAATGTGCCTGGCTGCTATTCACTGAAAAGCTCATTCTGTGTACATTTTTGGCATACGTTTGCTCCTACCGGGTCAGCTGAGCAGCGAATTTCTATTTAACCACCTGCTGTCATGGGAGACCTCAGGGCTGCATGTTTTGAGCCCAGTACTGAGCCTGAAAAGCATTTCCAACCCCACTTACAAGTAAAACTAGCTAAAATGTGCCTGGCTGCTATTCACTGAAAAGCTCATTCTGTGTACATTTTTGGCATACGTTTGCTCCTACCGGGTCAGCTGAGCAGCGAATTTCTATTTAACCACCTGCTTTCATGAGAGACCTCAGGGCTGCATGTTTTGAGCCCAGTACTGAGCCTGAAAAGCATTTCCAACCCCACTTACAAGTAAATCTAGCTAAAATGTGCCTGGCTTCTCTTCACTGAAAAGCTCATTCTGAGTACATTTTTAGCATAAGTTTGCTCCTGCCGGGTCAGCTGAACAGCGAATTTCTATTTAACCACCTGCTATCATGAGAGACCTCAGGGCTGCATGTTTTGAGCCCAGTACTGATCCTGAAAAGCGTTTCCAACCCCACTTACAAGTAAAACTAGCTAAAATGTGCCTGGCTGCTATTCACTGAAAAGCTCATTCTGTGTACATTTTTGGCATACGTTTGCTCCTACCGGGTCAGCTGAGCAGCGAATTTCTATTTAACCACCTGCTGTCATGGGAGACCTCAGGGCTGCATGTTTTGAGCCCAGTACTGAGCCTGAAAAGCATTTCCAACCCCACTTACAAGTAAAACTAGCTAAAATGTGCCTGGCTGCTATTCACTGAAAAGCTCATTCTGTGTACATTTTTGGCATACGTTTGCTCCTACCGGGTCAGCTGAGCAGCGAATTTCTATTTAACCACCTGCTGTCATGGGAGACCTCAGGGCTGCATGTTTTGAGCCCAGTACTGAGCCTGAAAAGCATTTCCAACCCCACTTACAAGTAAAACTAGCTAAAATGTGCCTGGCTGCTATTCACTGAAAAGCTCATTCTGTGTACATTTTTGGCATACGTTTGCTCCTACCGGGTCAGCTGAGCAGCAAATTTCTATTTAACCACCTGCTTTCATGAGAGACCTCAGGGCTGCATGTTTTGAGCCCAGTACTGAGCCTGAAAAGCATTTCCAACCCCACTTACAAGTAAAACTAGCTAAAATGTGCCTAGCTTCTCTTCACTGAAAAGCTCATTCTGAGTACATTTTTAGCATACGTTTGCTCCTGCCGGGTCAGCTGAGCAGCGAATTTCTATTTAACCACCTGCTATCATGAGAGACCTCAGGGCTGCATGTTTTGAGCCCAGTACTGAGCCTGAAAAGCGTTTCCAACCCCACTTACAAGTAAAACTAGCTAAAATGTGCCTGGCTTCTCTTCACTGAAAAGCTCATTCTGAGTACATTTTTAGCATACGTTTGCTCCTGCCGGGTCAGCTGAGCAGCGAATTTATATTTAACCACCTGCTATCATGAGAGACCTCAGGGCTGCATGTTTTGAGCCCAGTACTGATCCTGAAAAGCGTTTCCAACCCCACTTACAAGTAAAACTAGCTAAAATGTGCCTGGCTGCTATTCACTGAAAAGCTCATTCTGTGTACATTTTTGGCATACGTTTGCTCCTGCCGGGTCAGCTGAGCAGCGAATTTCTATTAACCACCTGCTATCATGAGAGACCTCAGGGCTGCATGTTTTGAGCCCAGTACTGAGCCTGAAAAGCATTTCCAACCCCACTTACAAGTAAAACTAGCTAAAATGTGCCTGGCTGCTATTCACTGAAAAGCTCATTCTGTGTACATTTTTGGCATACGTTTGCTCCTACCGGGTCAGCTGAGCAGCGAATTTCTATTTAACCACCTGCTGTCATGGGAGACCTCAGGGCTGCATGTTTTGAGCCCAGTACTGAGCCAGAAAAGCATTTCCAACCCCACTTACAAGTAAAACTAGCTAAAATGTGCCTGGCTGCTATTCACTGAAAAGCTCATTCTGTGTACATTTTTGGCATACGTTTGCTCCTACCGGGTCAGCTGAGCAGCGAATTTCTATTTAACCACCTGCTATCATGAGAGACCTCAGGGCTGCATGTTTTGAGCCCAGTACTGAGCCTGAAAAGCGTTTCCAACCCCACTTACAAGTAAAACTAGCAAAATGTGCCTGGTTGCTATTCACTGAAAAGCTCATTCTGTGTACATTTTTGGCATACGTTTGCTCCTACCGGGTCAGCTGAGCAGCGAATTTCTATTTAACCACCTGCTTTCATGAGAGACCTCAGGGCTGCATGTTTGAGCCCAGTACTGATCCTGAAAAGCGTTTCCAACCCCACTTACAAGTAAAACTAGCTAAAATGTGCCTGGCTGCTATTCACTGAAAAGCTCATTCTGTGTACATTTTTGGCATACGTTTGCTCCTACCGGGTCAGCTGAGCAGCGAATTTCTATTTAACCACCTGCTTTCATGAGAGACCTCAGGGCTGCATGTTTTGAGCCCAGTACTGAGCCTGAAAAGAATTTCCAACCCCACTTACAAGTAAAACTAGCTAAAATGTGCCTGGCTTCTCTTCACTGACAAGCTCATTCTGAGTACATTTTTAGCATACGTTTGCTCCTGCCGGGTCAGCTGAGCAGCAAATTTCTATTTAATCACCTGCTTTCATGAGAGACCTCAGGGCTGCATGTTTTGAGCCCAGTACTGATCCTGAAAAGCGTTTCCAACCCCACTTACAAGTAAAACTAGCTAAAATGTGCCTGGCTGCTATTCACTGAAAAGCTCATTCTGTGTACATTTTTAGCATACGTTTGCTCCTGCCGGGTCAGCTGAGCAACGAATTTCTATTTAACCACCTGCTGTCATGGGAGACCTCAGGGCTGCATTTTTTGAGCCCAGTACTGAGCCTGAAAAGCATTTCCAACCCCACTTACAAGTAAAACTAGCTAAAATGTGCCTGGCTGCTATTCACTGAAAAGCTCATTCTGTGTACATTTTTGGCATACGTTTGCTCCTACCGGGTCAGCTGAGCAGCGAATTTCTATTTAACCACCTGCTTTCATGAGAGACCTCAGGGCTGCATGTTTTGAGCCCAGTACTGAGCCTGAAAAGCATTTCCAACCCCACTTACAAGTAAAACTAGCTAAAATGTGCCTAGCTTCTCTTCACTGAAAAGCTCATTCTGAGTACATTTTTAGCATACGTTTGCTCCTGCCGGGTCAGCTGAGCAGCGAATTTCTATTTAACCACCTGCTATCATGGAGAGACCTCAGGGCTGCATGTTTTGAGCCCAGTACTGAGCCTGAAAAGCGTTTCCAACCCTACTTACAAGTAAAACTAGCTAAAATGTGCCTGGCTGCTATTCACTGAAAAGCTCATTCTGTGTACATTTTTGGCATACGTTTGCCCCTACCGGGTCAGCTGAGCAGCGAATTTCTATTTAACCACCTGCTTTCATGAGAGACCTCAGGGCTGCATGTTTTGAGCCCAGTACTGAGCCTGAAAAGCATTTCTAACCCCACTTACAAGTAAAACTAGCTAAAATGTGCCTGGCTTCTCTTCACTGAAAAGCTCATTCTGAGTACATTTTTAGCATACGTTTGCTCTTGCCGGGTCAGCTGAGCAGCGAATTTCTATTTAACCACCTGCTATCATGAGAGACCTCAGGGCTGCATGTTTTGAGCCCAGTACTGATCCGGAAAAGCGTTTCCAACCCCACTTACAAGTAAAACTAGCTAAAATGTGCCTGGCTGCTATTCACTGAAAAGCTCATTCCGTGTACATTTTTGGCATACGTTTGCTCCTACCGGGTCAGCTGAGCAGCGAATTTCTATTTAACCACCTGCTGTCATGGGAGACCTCAGGGCTGCATGTTTTGAGCCCAGTACTGAGCCTGAAAAGCATTTCCAACCCCACTTACAAGTAAAACTAGCTAAAATGTGCCTGGCTTCTCTTCACTGAAAAGCTCATTCTGAGTACATTTTTAGCATACGTTTGCTCCTGCCGGGTCAGCTGAGCAGCAAATTTCTATTTAACCACCTGCTTTCATGAGAGACCTCAGGGCTGCATGTTTTGAGCCCAGTACTGAGCCTGAAAAGCATTTCCAACCCCACTTACAAGTAAAACTAGCTAAAATGTGCCTGGCTTCTCTTCACTGAAAAGCTCATTCTGAGAACATTTTTAGCATACGTTTGCTCCTGCCGGGTCAGCTGAGCAGCGAATTTCTATTTAACCACCTGCTATCATGAGAGACCTCAGGGCTGCATGTTTTGAGCCCAGTACGATCCTGAAAAGCGTTTCCAACCCTACTTACAAGTAAAACTAGCTAAAATGTGCCTGGCTGCTATTCACTGAAAAGCTCATTTTGTGTACATTTTTGGCAAACGTTTGCTCCTACCGGGTCAGCTGAGCAGCGAATTTCTATTTAACCACCTGCTTTAATGAGAGACCTCAGGGCTGCATGTTTTGAGCTCAGTACTGAGCCTGAAAAGCATTTCCAACCCCACTTACAAGTAAAACTAGCTAAAATGTGCCTGGCTTCTCTTCACGGAAAAGCTCATTCTGAGTACATTTTTAGCATACGTTTGCTCCTGCCGGGTCAGCTGAGCAGCGAATTTCTATTTAACCACCTGCTATCATGGAGAGACCTCAGGGCTGCATGTTTTGAGCCCAGTACTGAGCCTGAAAAGCGTTTCCAACCCTACTTACAAGTAAAACTAGCTAAAATGTGCCTGGCTGCTATTCACTGAAAAGCTCATTCTGTGTACATTTTTGGCATACGTTTGCCCCTACCGGGTCAGCTGAGCAGCGAATTTCTATTTAACCACCTGCTTTCATGAGAGACCTCAGGGCTGCATGTTTTGAGCCCAGTACTGAGCCTGAAAAGCATTTCTAACCCCACTTACAAGTAAAACTAGCTAAAATGTGCCTGGCTTCTCTTCACTGAAAAGCTCATTCTGAGTACATTTTTAGCATACGTTTGCTCTTGCCGGGTCAGCTGAGCAGCGAATTTCTATTTAACCACCTGCTATCATGAGAGACCTCAGGGCTGCATGTTTTGAGCCCAGTACTGATCCGGAAAAGCGTTTCCAACCCCACTTACAAGTAAAACTAGCTAAAATGTGCCTGGCTGCTATTCACTGAAAAGCTCATTCCGTGTACATTTTTGGCATACGTTTGCTCCTACCGGGTCAGCTGAGCAGCGAATTTCTATTTAACCACCTGCTGTCATGGGAGACCTCAGGGCTGCATGTTTTGAGCCCAGTACTGAGCCTGAAAAGCATTTCCAACCCCACTTACAAGTAAAACTAGCTAAAATGTGCCTGGCTTCTCTTCACTGAAAAGCTCATTCTGAGTACATTTTTAGCATACGTTTGCTCCTGCCGGGTCAGCTGAGCAGCAAATTTCTATTTAACCACCTGCTTTCATGAGAGACCTCAGGGCTGCATGTTTTGAGCCCAGTACTGAGCCTGAAAAGCATTTCCAACCCCACTTACAAGTAAAACTAGCTAAAATGTGCCTGGCTTCTCTTCACTGAAAAGCTCATTCTGAGTACATTTTTAGCATACGTTTGCTCCTGCCGGGTCAGCTGAGCAGCGAATTTCTATTTAACCACCTGCTATCATGAGAGACCTCAGGGCTGCATGTTTTGAGCCCAGTACGATCCTGAAAAGCGTTTCCAACCCCACTTACAAGTAAAACTAGCTAAAATGTGCCTGGCTGCTATTCACTGAAAAGCTCATTTTGTGTACATTTTTGGCAAACGTTTGCTCCTACCGGGTCAGCTGAGCAGCGAATTTCTATTTAACCACCTGCTTTAATGAGAGACCTCAGGGCTGCATGTTTTGAGCTCAGTACTGAGCCTGAAAAGCATTTCCAACCCCACTTACAAGTAAAACTAGCTAAAATGTGCCTGGCTTCTCTTCACGGAAAAGCTCATTCTGAGTACATTTTTAGCATACGTTTGCTCCTGCCGGGTCAGCTGAACAGCGAATTTCTATTTAACCACCTGCTATCATGAGAGACCTCAGGGCTGCATGTTTTGAGCCCAGTACTGATCCTGAAAAGCGTTTCCAACCCCACTTACAAGTAAAACTAGCTAAAATGTGCCTGGCTGCTATTCACTGAAAAGCTCATTCTGTGTACATTTTTGGCATACGTTTGCTCCTACCGGGTCAGCTGAGCAGCGAATTTCTATTTAACCACCTGCTATCACGAGAGACCTCAGGGCTGCATGTTTTGAGCCCAGTACTGAGCCTGAAAAGCGTTTCCAACCCCACTTACAAGTAAAACTAGCTAAAATGTGCCTGGCTTCTCTTCACTGAAAAGCTCATTCTGAGTACATTTTTAGCATACGTTTGCTCCTGCCGGGTCAGCTGAGCAGCGAATTTCTATTTAACCACCTGCTATCATGAGAGACCTCAGGGCTGCATGTTTTGAGCCCAGTACTGAGCCTGAAAAGCGTTTCCAACCCCACTTACAAGTAAAACTAGCTAAAATGTGCCTGCCTTCTCTTCACTGAAAAGCTCATTCTGAGTACATTTTTAGCATACGTTTGCTCCTGCCGGGTCAGCTGAGCAGCGAATTTATATTTAACCACCTGCTATCATGAGAGACCTCAGGGCTGCATGTTTTGAGCCCAGTACTGATCCTGAAAAGCGTTTCCAACCCCACTTACAAGTAAAACTAGCTAAAATGTGCCTGGCTGCTATTCACTGAAAAGCTCATTCTGTGTACATTTTTGGCATACGTTTGCTCCTGCCGGGTCAGCTGAGCAGCGAATTTCTATTAACCACCTGCTATCATGAGAGACCTCAGGGCTGCATGTTTTGAGCCCAGTACTGAGCATGAAAAGCATTTCCAACCCCACTTACAAGTAAAACTAGCTAAAATGTGCCTGGCTGCTATTCACTGAAAAGCTCATTCTGTGTACATTTTTGGCATACGTTTGCTCCTACCGGGTCAGCTGAGCAGCGAATTTCTATTTAACCACCTGCTGTCATGGGAGACCTCAGGGCTGCATGTTTTGAGCCCAGTACTGAGCCAGAAAAGCATTTCCAACCCCACTTACAAGTAAAACTAGCTAAAATGTGCCTGGCTGCTATTCACTGAAAAGCTCATTCTGTGTACATTTTTGGCATACGTTTGCTCCTACCGGGTCAGCTGAGCAGCGAATTTCTATTTAACCACCTGCTTTCATGAGAGACCTCAGGGCTGCATGTTTTGAGCCCAGTACTGAGCCTGAAAAGCATTTCCAACCCCACTTACAAGTAAAACTAGCTAAAATGTGCCTAGCTTCTCTTCACTGAAAAGCTCATTCTGAGTACATTTTTAGCATACGTTTGCTCCTGCCGGGTCAGCTGAACAGCGAATTTCTATTTAACCACCTGCTATCATGAGAGACCTCAGGGCTGCATGTTTTGAGCCCAGTACTGAGCCTGAAAAGCGTTTCCAACCCCACTTACAAGTAAAACTAGCAAAATGTGCCTGGCTGCTATTCACTGAAAAGCTCATTCTGTGTACATTTTTGGCATACGTTTGCTCCTACCGGGTCAGCTGAGCAGCGAATTTCTATTTAACCACCTGCTTTCATGAGAGACCTCAGGGCTGCATGTTTTGAGCCCAGTACTGATCCTGAAAAGCGTTTCCAACCCCACTTACAAGTAAAACTAGCTAAAATGTGCCTGGCTGCTATTCACTGAAAAGCTCATTCTGTGTACATTTTTGGCATACGTTTGCTCCTACCGGGTCAGCTGAGCAGCGAATTTCTATTTAACCACCTGCTGTCATGGGAGACCTCAGGGCTGCATGTTTTGAGCCCAGTACTGAGCCTGAAAAGCGTTTCCAACCCCACTTACAAGTAAAACTAGCTAAAATGTGCCTGGCTTCTCTTCACTGAAAAGCTCATTCTGAGTTTATTTTTAGCATACGTTTGCTCCTGCCGGGTCAGCTGAGCAGCGAATTTCTATTTAACCACCTGCTATCATGAACCTCAGGGCTGCATGTTTTGAGCCCAGTACTGATCCTGAAAAGCGTTTCCAACCCCACTTACAAGTAAAACTAGCTAAAATGTGCCTGGCTGCTATTCACTGAAAAGCTCAATCTGTGTACATTTTTGGCATACGTTTGCTCCTACCGGGTCAGCTGAGCAGCGAATTTCTATTTAACCACCTGCTGTCATTGGAGACCTCGGGGCTGCATATTTTGAGCCCAGTACTGAGCCTGAAAAGCATTTCCAACCCCACTTACAAGTAAAACTAGCTAAAATGTGCCCGGCTGCTATTCACTGAAAAGCTCATTCTGTGTACATTTTTGGCATACGTTTGCTCCTACCGGGTCAGCTGAGCAGCGAATTTCTATTTAACCACCTGCTTTCATGAGAGACCTCAGGGCTGCATGTTTTGAGCCCAGTACTGAGCCTGAAAAGAATTTCCAACCCCACTTACAAGTAAAACTAGCTAAAATGTGCCTGGCTTCTCTTCACTGACAAGCTCATTCTGAGTACATTTTTAGCATACGTTTGCTCCTGCCGGGTCAGCTGAGCAGCAAATTTCTATTTAACCACCTGCTTTCATGAGAGACCTCAGGGATGCATGTTTTGAGCCCAGTACTGAGCCTGAAAAGCTTTTCCAACCCCACTTACAAGTAACACTAGCTAAAATGTGCCTGGCTTCTCTTCACTGAAAAGCTCATTCTGAATACATTTTTAGCATACGTTTGCTCCTGCCGGGTCAGCTGAGCAGCAAATTTCTATTTAACCACCTGCTATCATGAGAGACCTCAGGGCTGCATGTTTTGAGCCCAGTACGATCCTGAAAAGCGTTTCCAACCCCACTTACAAGTAAAACTAGCTAAAATGTGCCTGGCTGCTATTCACTGAAAAGCTCATTCTGTGTACATTTTTGGCATACGTTTGCTCCTACCGGGTCAGCTGAGCAGCGAATTTCTATTTAACCACCTGCTGTCATGGGAGACCTCAGGGCTGCATGTTTTGAGCCCAGTACTGAGCCTGAAAAGCATTTCCAACCCCACTTACAAGTAAAACTAGCTAAAATGTGCCTGGCTGCTATTCACTGAAAAGCTCATTCTGTGTACATTTTTGGCATACGTTTGCTCCTACCGGGTCAGCTGAGCAGCGAATTTCTATTTAACCACCTGCTTTCATGAGAGACCTCAGGGCTGCATGTTTTGAGCCCAGTACTGAGCCTGAAAAGCATTTCCAACCCCACTTACAAGTAAAACTAGCTAAAATGTGCCTAGCTTCTCTTCACTGAAAAGCTCATTCTGAGTACATTTTTAGCATACGTTTGCTCCTGCCGGGTCAGCTGAGCAGCGAATTTCTATTTAACCACCTGCTATCATGAGAGACCTCAGGGCTGCATGTTTTGAGCCCAGTACTGAGCCTGAAAAGCATTTCCAACCCCACTTACAAGTAAAACTAGCTAAAATGTGCCTGGCTTCTCTTCACTGAAAAGCTCATTCTGAGTACATTTTTAGCAGACGTTTGCTCCTGCCGGGTCAGCTGAGCAGCGAATTTCTATTTAACCACCTGCTATCATGAGAGACCTCAGGGCTGCATGTTTTGAGCCCAGTACTGAGCCTGAAAAGCGTTTCCAACCCCACTTACAAGTAAAACTAGCTAAAATGTGCCTGGCTTCTCTTCACTGAAAAGCTCATTCTGAGTACATTTTTAGCATACGTTTGCTCCTGCCGGGTCAGCTGAGCAGCGAATTTATATTTAACCACCTGCTATCATGAGAGACCTCAGGGCTGCATGTTTTGAGCCCAGTACTGATCCTGAAAAGCGTTTCCAACCCCACTTACAAGTAAAACTAGCTAAAATGTGCCTGGCTGCTATTCACTGAAAAGGTCATTCTGTGTACATTTTTGGCATACGTTTGCTCCTGCCGGGTCAGCTGAGCAGCGAATTTCTATTAACCACCTGCTATCATGAGAGACCTCAGGGCTGCATGTTTTGAGCCCAGTACTGAGCCTGAAAAGCATTTCCAACCCCACTTACAAGTAAAACTAGCTAAAATGTGCCTGGCTGCTATTCACTGAAAAGCTCATTCTGTGTACATTTTTGGCATACGTTTGCTCCTACCGGGTCAGCTGAGCAGCGAATTTCTATTTAACCACCTGCTGTCATGGGAGACCTCAGGGCTGCATGTTTTGAGCCCAGTACTGAGCCAGAAAAGCATTTCCAACCCCACTTACAAGTAAAACTAGCTAAAATGTGCCTGGCTGCTATTCACTGAAAAGCTCATTCTGTGTACATTTTTGGCATACGTTTGCTCCTACCGGGTCAGCTGAGCAGCGAATTTCTATTTAACCACCTGCTTTCATGAGAGACCTCAGGGCTGCATGTTTTGAGCCCAGTACTGATCCTGAAAAGCGTTTCCAACCCCACTTACAAGTAAAACTAGCTAAAATGTGCCTGGCTGCTATTCACTGAAAAGCTCATTCTGTGTACATTTTTGGCATACGTTTGCTCCTACCGGGTCAGCTGAGCAGCGAATTTCTATTTAACCACCTGCTGTCATGGGAGACCTCAGGGCTGCATGTTTTGAGCCCAGTACTGAGCCTGAAAAGCGTTTCCAACCCCACTTACAAGTAAAACTAGCTAAAATGTGCCTGGCTTCTCTTCACTGAAAAGCTCATTCTGAGTTTATTTTTAGCATACGTTTGCTCCTGCCGGGTCAGCTGAGCAGCGAATTTCTATTTAACCACCTGCTATCATGAGAGACCTCAGGGCTGCATGTTTTGAGCCCAGTACTGATCCTGAAAAGCGTTTCCAACCCCACTTACAAGTAAAACTAGCTAAAATGTGCCTGGCTGCTATTCACTGAAAAGCTCAATCTGTGTACATTTTTGGCATACGTTTGCTCCTACCGGGTCAGCTGAGCAGCGAATTTCTATTTAACCACCTGCTGTCATTGGAGACCTCGGGGCTGCATATTTTGAGCCCAGTACTGAGCCTGAAAAGCATTTCCAACCCCACTTACAAGTAAAACTAGCTAAAATGTGCCCGGCTGCTATTCACTGAAAAGCTCATTCTGTGTACATTTTTGGCATACGTTTGCTCCTACCGGGTCAGCTGAGCAGCGAATTTCTATTTAACCACCTGCTTTCATGAGAGACCTCAGGGCTGCATGTTTTGAGCCCAGTACTGAGCCTGAAAAGAATTTCCAACCCCACTTACAAGTAAAACTAGCTAAAATGTGCCTGGCTTCTCTTCACTGACAAGCTCATTCTGAGTACATTTTTAGCATACGTTTGCTCCTGCCGGGTCAGCTGAGCAGCAAATTTCTATTTAACCACCTGCTTTCATGAGAGACCTCAGGGATGCATGTTTTGAGCCCAGTACTGAGCCTGAAAAGCATTTCCAACCCCACTTACAAGTAACACTAGCTAAAATGTGCCTGGCTTCTCTTCACTGAAAAGCTCATTCTGAATACATTTTTAGCATACGTTTGCTCCTGCCGGGTCAGCTGAGCAGCAAATTTCTATTTAACCACCTGCTATCATGAGAGACCTCAGGGCTGCATGTTTTGAGCCCAGTACGATCCTGAAAAGCGTTTCCAACCCCACTTACAAGTAAAACTAGCTAAAATGTGCCTGGCTGCTATTCACTGAAAAGCTCATTCTGTGTACATTTTTGGCATATGTTTGCTCCTACCGGGTCAGCTGAGCAGCGAATTTCTATTTAACCACCTGCTGTCATGGGAGACCTCAGGGCTGCATGTTTTGAGCCCAGTACTGAGCCTGAAAAGCATTTCCAACCCCACTTACAAGTAAAACTAGCTAAAATGTGCCTGGCTGCTATTCACTGAAAAGCTCATTCTGTGTACATTTTTGGCATACGTTTGCTCCTACCGGGTCAGCTGAGCAGCGAATTTCTATTTAACCACCTGCTGTCATGGGAGACCTCAGGGCTGCATGTTTTGAGCCCAGTACTGAGCCAGAAAAGCATTTCCAACCCCACTTACAAGTAAAACTAGCTAAAATGTGCCTGGCTGCTATTCACTGAAAAGCTCATTCTGTGTACATTTTTGGCATACGTTTGCTCCTACCGGGTCAGCTGAGCAGCGAATTTCTATTTAACCACCTGCTTTCATGAGAGACCTCAGGGCTGCATGTTTTGAGCCCAGTACTGATCCTGAAAAGCGTTTCCAACCCCACTTACAAGTAAAACTAGCTAAAATGTGCCTGGCTGCTATTCACTGAAAAGCTCATTCTGTGTACATTTTTGGCATACGTTTGCTCCTACCGGGTCAGCTGAGCAGCGAATTTCTATTTAACCACCTGCTGTCATGGGAGACCTCAGGGCTGCATGTTTTGAGCCCAGTACTGAGCCTGAAAAGCGTTTCCAACCCCACTTACAAGTAAAACTAGCTAAAATGTGCCTGGCTTCTCTTCACTGAAAAGCTCATTCTGAGTTTATTTTTAGCATACGTTTGCTCCTGCCGGGTCAGCTGAGCAGCGAATTTCTATTTAACCACCTGCTATCATGAGAGACCTCAGGGCTGCATGTTTTGAGCCCAGTACTGATCCTGAAAAGCGTTTCCAACCCCACTTACAAGTAAAACTAGCTAAAATGTGCCTGGCTGCTATTCACTGAAAAGCTCAATCTGTGTACATTTTTGGCATACGTTTGCTCCTACCGGGTCAGCTGAGCAGCGAATTTCTATTTAACCACCTGCTGTCATTGGAGACCTCGGGGCTGCATATTTTGAGCCCAGTACTGAGCCTGAAAAGCATTTCCAACCCCACTTACAAGTAAAACTAGCTAAAATGTGCCCGGCTGCTATTCACTGAAAAGCTCATTCTGTGTACATTTTTGGCATACGTTTGCTCCTACCGGGTCAGCTGAGCAGCGAATTTCTATTTAACCACCTGCTTTCATGAGAGACCTCAGGGCTGCATGTTTTGAGCCCAGTACTGAGCCTGAAAAGAATTTCCAACCCCACTTACAAGTAAAACTAGCTAAAATGTGCCTGGCTTCTCTTCACTGACAAGCTCATTCTGAGTACATTTTTAGCATACGTTTGCTCCTGCCGGGTCAGCTGAGCAGCAAATTTCTATTTAACCACCTGCTTTCATGAGAGACCTCAGGGATGCATGTTTTGAGCCCAGTACTGAGCCTGAAAAGCATTTCCAACCCCACTTACAAGTAACACTAGCTAAAATGTGCCTGGCTTCTCTTCACTGAAAAGCTCATTCTGAATACATTTTTAGCATACGTTTGCTCCTGCCGGGTCAGCTGAGCAGCAAATTTCTATTTAACCACCTGCTATCATGAGAGACCTCAGGGCTGCATGTTTTGAGCCCAGTACGATCCTGAAAAGCGTTTCCAACCCCACTTACAAGTAAAACTAGCTAAAATGTGCCTGGCTGCTATTCACTGAAAAGCTCATTCTGTGTACATTTTTGGCATATGTTTGCTCCTACCGGGTCAGCTGAGCAGCGAATTTCTATTTAACCACCTGCTGTCATGGGAGACCTCAGGGCTGCATGTTTTGAGCCCAGTACTGAGCCTGAAAAGCATTTCCAACCCCACTTACAAGTAAAACTAGCTAAAATGTGCCTGGCTGCTATTCACTGAAAAGCTCATTCTGTGTACATTTTTGGCATACGTTTGCTCCTACCGGGTCAGCTGAGCAGCGAATTTCTATTTAACCACCTGCTTTCATGAGAGACCTCAGGGCTGCATGTTTTGAGCCCAGTACTGAGCCTGAAAAGCATTTCCAACCCCACTTACAAGTAAAACTAGCTAAAATGTGCCTGGCTTCTCTTCACTGAAAAGCTCATTCTGAGTACATTTTTGGCATACGTTTGCTCCTGCCGGGTCAGCTGAGCAGCGAATTTCTATTTAACCACCTGCTATCATGAGAGACCTCAGGGCTGCATGTTTTGAGCCCAGTACTGAGACTGAAAAGCGTTTCCAACCCCACTTACAAGTAAAACTAGCTAAAATGTGCCTGGCTTCTCTTCACTGAAAATCTCATTATGAGTACATTTTTAGCATACGTTTGCTCCTGCCGGGTCAGCTGAGCAGCGAATTTCTATTTAACCACCTGCTATCATGAGAGACCTCAGGGCTGCATGTTTTGAGCCCAGTACTGAGACTGAAAAGCGTTTCCAACCCCACTTACAAGTAAAACTAGCTAAAATGTGCCTGGCTTCCCTTCATTGAAAAGCTCATTCTGAGTACATTTTTAGCATACGTTTGCTCCTGCCGGGTCAGCTGAGCAGCGAATTTCTATTTAACCACCTGCTGTCATGGGAGACCTCAGGGCTGCATGTTTTGAGCCCAGTACTGAGCCTGAAAAGCATTTCCAACCCCACTTACAGTACTGATCCTGAAAAGCGTTTCCAACCCCACTTACAAGTAAAACTAGCTAAAATGTGCCTGGCTGCTATTCACTGAAAAGCTCATTCTGTGTACATTTTTGGCATACGTTTGCTCCTACCGGGTCAGCTGAGCAGCGAATTTCTATTTAACCACCTGCTTTCATGAGAGACCTCAGGGCTGCATGTTTTGAGCCCAGTACTGAGCCTGAAAAGAATTTCCAACCCCACTTACAAGTAAAACTAGCTAAAATGTGCCTGGCTTCTCTTCACTGACAAGCTCATTCTGAGTACATTTTTAGCATACGTTTGCTCCTGCCGGGTCAGCTGAGCAGCGAATTTCTATTTAACCACCTGCTTTCATGAGAGACCTCAGGGCTGCATGTTTTGAGCCCAGTACTGAGCCTGAAAAGCGTTTCCAACCCCACTTACAAGTAAAACTAGCTAAAATGTGCCTGGCTGCTATTCACTGAAAAGCTCATTCTGTGTACATTTTTAGCATACGTTTGCTCCTGCCGGGTCAGCTGAGCAACGAATTTCTATTTAACCACCTGCTGTCATGGGAGACCTCAGGGCTGCATGTTTTGAGCCCAGTACTGAGCCTGAAAAGCATTTCCAACCCCACTTACAAGTAAAACTAGCTAAAATGTGCCTGGCTGCTATTCACTGAAAAGCTCATTCTGTGTACATTTTTGGCATACGTTTGCTCCTACCGGGTCAGCTGAGCAGCGAATTTCTATTTAACCACCTGCTTTCATGAGAGACTTCAGGGCTGCATGTTTTGAGCCCAGTACAGAGCCTGAAAAGCATTTCCAACCCCACTTACAAGTAAAACTAGCTAAAATGTGCCTAGCTTCTCTTCACTGAAAAGCTCATTCTGAGTACATTTTTAGCATACGTTTGCTCCTGCCGGGTCAGCTGAGCAGCGAATTTCTATTTAACCACCTGCTATCATGGAGAGACCTCAGGGCTGCATGTTTTGAGCCCAGTACTGAGCCTGAAAAGCGTTTCCAACCCTACTTACAAGTAAAACTAGCTAAAATGTGCCTGGCTGCTATTCACTGAAAAGCTCATTCTGTGTTCATTTTTGGCATACATTTGCTCCTACCGGGTCAGCTGAGCAGTGAATTTCTATTTAACCACCTGCTTTCATGAGAGACCTCAGGGCTGCATGTTTTGAGCCCAGTACTGAGCCTGAAAAGCATTTCTAACCCCACTTACAAGTAAAACTAGCTAAAATGTGCCTGGCTTCTCTTCACTGAAAAGCTCATTCTGAGTACATTTTTAGCATACGTTTGCTCTTGCCGGGTCAGCTGAGCAGCGAATTTCTATTTAACCACCTGCTATCATGAGAGACCTCAGGGCTGCATGTTTTGAGCCCAGTACTGATCCGGAAAAGCGTTTCCAACCCCACTTACAAGTAAAACTAGCTAAAATGTGCCTGGCTGCTATTCACTGAAAAGCTCATTCCGTGTACATTTTTGGCATACGTTTGCTCCTACCGGGTCAGCTGAGCAGCGAATTTCTATTTAACCACCTGCTGTCATGGGAGACCTCAGGGCTCCATGTTTTGAGCCCAGTACTGAGCCGGAAAAGCATTTCCAACCCCACTTACAAGTAAAACTAGCTAAAATGTGCCTGGCTTCTCTTCACTGAAAAGCTCATTCTGAATACATTTTTAGCATACGTTTGCTCCTGCCGGGTCAGCTGAGCAGCAAATTTCTATTTAACCACCTGCTTTCATGAGAGACCTCAGGGCTGCATGTTTTGAGCCCAGTACTGAGCCTGAAAAGCATTTCCAACCCCACTTACAAGTAAAACTAGCTAAAATGTGCCTGGCTTCTCTTCACTGAAAAGCTCATTCTGAGTACATTTTTAGCATACGTTTGCTCCTGCCGGGTCAGCTGAGCAGCGAATTTCTATTTAACCACCTGCTATCATGAGAGACCTCAGGGCTGCATGTTTTGAGCCCAGTACGATCCTGAAAAGCGTTTCCAACCCCACTTACAAGTAAAACTAGCTAAAATGTGCCTGGCTGCTATTCACTGAAAAGCTCATTTTGTGTACATTTTTGGCAAACGTTTGCTCCTACCGGGTCAGCTGAGCAGCGAATTTCTATTTAACCACCTGCTTTCATGAGAGACCTCAGGGCTGCATGTTTTGAGCCCAGTACTGAGCCTGAAAA
The DNA here is from genome assembly GCF_964263255.1 of Lissotriton vulgaris. NCBI lineage: Eukaryota > Metazoa > Chordata > Amphibia > Caudata > Salamandridae > Lissotriton > Lissotriton vulgaris. The sequence continues at coordinate 56,091 of NW_028243389.1, forward strand.
GCATTTCCAACCCCACTTACAAGTAAAACTAGCTAAAATGTGCCTGGCTTCTCTTCACTGAAAAGCTCATTCTGAGTACATTTTTAGCATACGTTTGCTCCTGCCGGGTCAGCTGAACAGCGAATTTCTATTTAACCACCTGCTATCATGAGAGACCTCAGGGCTGCATGTTTTGAGCCCAGTACTGATCCTGAAAAGCGTTTCCAACCCCACTTACAAGTAAAACTAGCTAAAATGTGCCTGGCTGCTATTCACTGAAAAGCTCATTCTGTGTACATTTTTGGCATACGTTTGTTCCTACCGGGTCAGCTGAGCAGCGAATTTCTATTTAACCACCTGCTGTCATGGGAGACCTCAGGGCTGCATGTTTTGAGCCCAGTACTGAGCCTGAAAAGCATTTCCAACCCCACTTACAAGTAAAACTAGCTAAAATGTGCCTGGCTGCTATTCACTGAAAAGCTCATTCTGTGTACATTTTTGGCATACGTTTGCTCCTACCGGGTCAGCTGAGCACCGAATTTCTATTTAACCACCTGCTGTCATGGGAGACCTCAGGGCTGCATGTTTTGAGCCCAGTACTGAGCCTGAAAAGCATTTCCAACCCCACTTACAAGTAAAACTAGCTAAAATGTGCCTGGCTGCTATTCACTGAAAAGCTCATTCTGTGTACATTTTTGGCATACGTTTGCTCCTACCGGGTCAGCTGAGCAGCGAATTTCTATTTAACCACCTGCTTTCATGAGAGACCTCAGGGCTGCATGTTTTGAGCCCAGTACTGAGCCTGAAAAGCATTTCCAACCCCACTTACAAGTAAAACTAGCTAAAATGTGCCTAGCTTCTCTTCACTGAAAAGCTCATTCTGAGTACATTTTTAGCATACGTTTGCTCCTGCCGGGTCAGCTGAGCAGCGAATTTCTATTTAACCACCTGCTATCATGAGAGACCTCAGGGCTGCATGTTTTGAGCCCAGTACTGAGCCTGAAAAGCGTTTCCAACCCCACTTACAAGTAAAACTAGCAAAATGTGCCTGGCTGCTATTCACTGATAAGCTCATTCTGTGTACATTTTTGGCATACGTTTGCTCCTACCGGGTCAGCTGAGCAGCGAATTTCTATTTAACCACCTGCTTTCATGAGAGACCTCAGGGCTGCATGTTTTGAGCCCAGTACTGATCCTGAAAAGCGTTTCCAACCCCACTTACAAGTAAAACTAGCTAAAATGTGCCTGGCTGCTATTCACTGAAAAGCTCATTCTGTGTACATTTTTGGCATACGTTTGCTCCTACCGGGTCAGCTGAGCAGCGAATTTCTATTTAACCACCTGCTGTCATGGGAGACCTCAGGGCTGCATGTTTTGAGCCCAGTACTGAGCCTGAAAAGCGTTTCCAACCCCACTTACAAGTAAAACTAGCTAAAATGTGCCTGGCTTCTCTTCACTGAAAAGCTCATTCTGAGTTTATTTTTAGCATACGTTTGCTCCTGCCGGGTCAGCTGAGCAGCGAATTTCTATTTAACCACCTGCTATCATGAGAGACCTCAGGGCTGCATGTTTTGAGCCCAGTACTGATCCTGAAAAGCGTTTCCAACCCCACTTACAAGTAAAACTAGCTAAAATGTGCCTGGCTGCTATTCACTGAAAAGCTCAATCTGTGTACATTTTTGGCATACGTTTGCTCCTACCGGGTCAGCTGAGCAGCGAATTTCTATTTAACCACCTGCTGTCATTGGAGACCTCGGGGCTGCATATTTTGAGCCCAGTACTGAGCCTGAAAAGCATTTCCAACCCCACTTACAAGTAAAACTAGCTAAAATGTGCCCGGCTGCTATTCACTGAAAAGCTCATTCTGTGTACATTTTTGGCATACGTTTGCTCCTACCGGGTCAGCTGAGCAGCGAATTTCTATTTAACCACCTGCTTTCATGAGAGACCTCAGGGCTGCATGTTTTGAGCCCAGTACTGAGCCTGAAAAGAATTTCCAACCCCACTTACAAGTAAAACTAGCTAAAATGTGCCTGGCTTCTCTTCACTGACAAGCTCATTCTGAGTACATTTTTAGCATACGTTTGCTCCTGCCGGGTCAGCTGAGCAGCAAATTTCTATTTAACCACCTGCTTTCATGAGAGACCTCAGGGATGCATGTTTTGAGCCCAGTACTGAGCCTGAAAAGCATTTCCAACCCCACTTACAAGTAACACTAGCTAAAATGTGCCTGGCTTCTCTTCACTGAAAAGCTCATTCTGAATACATTTTTAGCATACGTTTGCTCCTGCCGGGTCAGCTGAGCAGCAAATTTCTATTTAACCACCTGCTATCATGAGAGACCTCAGGGCTGCATGTTTTGAGCCCAGTACTGAGCCTGAAAAGCATTTCCAACCCCACTTACAAGTAAAACTAGCTAAAATGTGCCTGGCTGCTATTCACTGAAAAGCTCATTCTGTGTACATTTTTGGCATACGTTTGCTCCTACCGGGTCAGCTGAGCAGCGAATTTCTATTTAACCACCTGCTTTCATGAGAGACCTCAGGGCTGCATGTTTTGAGCCCAGTACTGAGCCTGAAAAGCATTTCCAACCCCACTTACAAGTAAAACTAGCTAAAATGTGCCTAGCTTCTCTTCACTGAAAAGCTCATTCTGAGTACATTTTTAGCATACGTTTGCTCCTGCCGGGTCAGCTGAGCAGCGAATTTCTATTTAACCACCTGCTATCATGAGAGACCTCAGGGCTGCATGTTTTGAGCCCAGTACTGAGCCTGAAAAGCGTTTCCAACCCCACTTACAAGTAAAACTAGCAAAATGTGCCTGGCTGCTATTCACTGATAAGCTCATTCTGTGTACATTTTTGGCATACGTTTGCTCCTACCGGGTCAGCTGAGCAGCGAATTTCTATTTAACCACCTGCTTTCATGAGAGACCTCAGGGCTGCATGTTTTGAGCCCAGTACTGATCCTGAAAAGCGTTTCCAACCCCACTTACAAGTAAAACTAGCTAAAATGTGCCTGGCTGCTATTCACTGAAAAGCTCATTCTGTGTACATTTTTGGCATACGTTTGCTCCTACCGGGTCAGCTGAGCAGCGAATTTCTATTTAACCACCTGCTGTCATGGGAGACCTCAGGGCTGCATGTTTTGAGCCCAGTACTGAGCCTGAAAAGCGTTTCCAACCCCACTTACAAGTAAAACTAGCTAAAATGTGCCTGGCTGCTATTCACTGAAAAGCTCATTCCGTGTACATTTTTGGCATACGTTTGCTCCTACCGGGTCAGCTGAGCAGCGAATTTCTATTTAACCACCTGCTGTCATGGGAGACCTCAGGGCTCCATGTTTTGAGCCCAGTACTGAGCCTGAAAAGCATTTCCAACCCCACTTACAAGTAAAACTAGCTAAAATGTGCCTGGCTTCTCTTCACTGAAAAGCTCATTCTGAGTACATTTTTAGCATACGTTTGCTCCTGCCGGGTCAGCTGAACAGCGAATTTCTATTTAACCACCTGCTATCATGAGAGACCTCAGGGCTGCATGTTTTGAGCCCAGTACTGATCCTGAAAAGCGTTTCCAACCCCACTTACAAGTAAAACTAGCTAAAATGTGCCTGGCTGCTATTCACTGAAAAGCTCATTCTGTGTACATTTTTGGCATACGTTTGCTCCTACCGGGTCAGCTGAGCAGCGAATTTCTATTTAACCACCTGCTGTCATGGGAGACCTCAGGGCTGCATGTTTTGAGCCCAGTACTGAGCCTGAAAAGCATTTCCAACCCCACTTACAAGTAAAACTAGCTAAAATGTGCCTGGCTGCTATTCACTGAAAAGCTCATTCTGTGTACATTTTTGGCATACGTTTGCTCCTACCGGGTCAGCTGAGCAGCGAATTTCTATTTAACCACCTGCTTTCATGAGAGACCTCAGGGCTGCATGTTTTGAGCCCAGTACTGAGCCTGAAAAGCATTTCCAACCCCACTTACAAGTAAAACTAGCTAAAATGTGCCTGGCTTCTCTTCACTGAAAAGCTCATTCTGAGTACATTTTTAGCATACGTTTGCTCCTGCCGGGTCAGCTGAACAGCGAATTTCTATTTAACCACCTGCTATCATGAGAGACCTCAGGGCTGCATGTTTTGAGCCCAGTACTGATCCTGAAAAGCGTTTCCAACCCCACTTACAAGTAAAACTAGCTAAAATGTGCCTGGCTGCTATTCACTGAAAAGCTCATTCTGTGTACATTTTTGGCATACGTTTGCTCCTACCGGGTCAGCTGAGCAGCGAATTTCTATTTAACCACCTGCTGTCATGGGAGACCTCAGGGCTGCATGTTTTGAGCCCAGTACTGAGCCTGAAAAGCATTTCCAACCCCACTTACAAGTAAAACTAGCTAAAATGTGCCTGGCTGCTATTCACTGAAAAGCTCATTCTGTGTACATTTTTGGCATACGTTTGCTCCTACCGGGTCAGCTGAGCAGCGAATTTCTATTTAACCACCTGCTGTCATGGGAGACCTCAGGGCTGCATGTTTTGAGCCCAGTACTGAGCCTGAAAAGCATTTCCAACCCCACTTACAAGTAAAACTAGCTAAAATGTGCCTGGCTGCTATTCACTGAAAAGCTCATTCTGTGTACATTTTTGGCATACGTTTGCTCCTACCGGGTCAGCTGAGCAGCGAATTTCTATTTAACCACCTGCTTTCATGAGAGACCTCAGGGCTGCATGTTTTGAGCCCAGTACTGAGCCTGAAAAGCATTTCCAACCCCACTTACAAGTAAAACTAGCTAAAATGTGCCTAGCTTCTCTTCACTGAAAAGCTCATTCTGAGTACATTTTTAGCATACGTTTGCTCCTGCCGGGTCAGCTGAGCAGCGAATTTCTATTTAACAACCTGCTATCATGAGAGACCTCAGGGCTGCATGTTTTGAGCCCAGTACTGAGCCTGAAAAGCGTTTCCAACCCCACTTACAAGTAAAACTAGCAAAATGTGCCTGGCTGCTATTCACTGATAAGCTCATTCTGTGTACATTTTTGGCATACGTTTGCTCCTACCGGGTCAGCTGAGCAGCGAATTTCTATTTAACCACCTGCTTTCATGAGAGACCTCAGGGCTGCATGTTTTGAGCCCAGTACTGATCCTGAAAAGCGTTTCCAACCCCACTTACAAGTAAAACTAGCTAAAATGTGCCTGGCTGCTATTCACTGAAAAGCTCATTCTGTGTACATTTTTGGCATACGTTTGCTCCTACCGGGTCAGCTGAGCAGCGAATTTCTATTTAACCACCTGCTGTCATGGGAGACCTCAGGGCTGCATGTTTTGAGCCCAGTACTGAGCCTGAAAAGCGTTTCCAACCCCACTTACAAGTAAAACTAGCTAAAATGTGCCTGGCTTCTCTTCACTGAAAAGCTCATTCTGAGTTTATTTTTAGCATACGTTTGCTCCTGCCGGGTCAGCTGAGCAGCGAATTTCTATTTAACCACCTGCTATCATGAGAGACCTCAGGGCTGCATGTTTTGAGCCCAGTACTGATCCTGAAAAGCGTTTCCAACCCCACTTACAAGTAAAACTAGCTAAAATGTGCCTGGCTGCTATTCACTGAAAAGCTCAATCTGTGTACATTTTTGGCATACGTTTGCTCCTACCGGGTCAGCTGAGCAGCGAATTTCTATTTAACCACCTGCTGTCATTGGAGACCTCGGGGATGCATATTTTGAGCCCAGTACTGAGCCTGAAAAGCATTTCCAACCCCACTTACAAGTAAAACTAGCTAAAATGTGCCCGGCTGCTATTCACTGAAAAGCTCATTCTGTGTACATTTTTGGCATACGTTTGCTCCTACCGGGTCAG
>NW_028243390.1:0-52356 GCF_964263255.1 Lissotriton vulgaris
TAAATTTTTTTTTTGTAAATAATTTTTATTGCAGATCCAAACACAGACTATGTCAATCACATAAGTATCATCAGTGCGAAATCCTCCCCCTCGGTTCGAGGTCCCCAACAGATATACACAGCCGTTCAGCCCACAACCCGGAGGTCGGGCGGCGTATTCACAAAACGGTGCAATCTTCACAATCGGTGGGCCTTGTACAGCGCATGTGGGAGGTTCCATTGTCTGCTTTTATGTTTTCAATCCTACCCCCCCCCCCTCGTAGTGCCTACAACTAAACAACTCACCTACACTACCGGTGAGGGAATCCCTCCCCCCTCTCTCTTATCCCTCCCTCCCCCCCGGGTGTCACCAATCGTTCACGGTCAGAAGTCAGGTTTGTATGACTGCAATCAGATGGACCTAGTTATCTACTGTGCATGTGTGACTGGTGGTGGTGCTGGTGCCCCCTGGCCATTAGTGGTCTCAGTCGGCTCATCTCGTTCATCCTCTTCTTCATCTATTGTGCTATCACGTAGTGCCTGTACCAAGAGTTCCCACTCCATAGCCGCCTCCAGGGCCCGCTCGTTCTCGCTTCTACGCGCCAACTGATACCTTAGTGTGCTCTCGCTCGACGCCCATTTCAGAAACTCCGCGAGCCACCTTCGATGTGTCGGGCTCGTTTTCGATTTCCACCCCCTCGTCAATTCCCGTTTGGCTAATAAGAGGCCCATATCAATGAACCTGCTCGACATCTTGTTTTTGGGTGTGTGCGGAAACCAGTGGAGAACACTGACAGCTGTGGTATACTGAAGATCTCTGTCTGCGGCTTCATTCAAGGTGTCGCCGACGTCTCTCCAGTAATCGTGTAGGTGTGGGCACTCCCTGAGCATGTGAGTCAGATCCGCCACCAACGCATTGCAGCGTGGGCAAGCAGCTTCCTCTGCTCCAAAATATTTCTGAATGTTGCCCGGGGTAAGGTAGGCCCTGTGGAGAATATAGAAGTGAATGAGCTGGAAACGCGCATTTCTCGTGCTCTTCCTAGCCCGACCCACCAGTTGTGTCCACGTGGTGTCCGGGATCTCCATCTGTAAATCTGATTCCCATTTGACTTTCAGAGCAGTCAGCGGTTGCAGCGTTTCCCTCAGCATTCTCGGATATAAGCACGTAACCTCCTTATAGGTGCCTGCCAACATCATAGTGTATTGGCAGGCCTGGGCCGTCGGTGGCTCTGCGAGCCCCATACCCCAGTGTCCCTGTATGGCTCGCACTACTGCCGCGTGCAATAAATAGTCACCCCCGCGGAAGTGAGTGCTCGCTTAATAAATTCTGCTCCTACAAGAGGATTGCAAATCTTTCTGGGATAACATCTTTCCTTTCGAAAGCACATGGAATGTTTGTCTTATTCATGTTTTAACTGTCAGATCTCTTATGTCTAAATAAAACAAACTGTTTTATAAGTAATAGTTGTAAGTGGACATTAAATTTATTTTGTGACTAATGTGTGAACACGGTACCTGAATACCAGACCTACTTCCACCTCTTCGAATAACTCTTGACTTTGACACCTTGCTATCCATGAGAGTCAAGAGCACAAATGGAAGAACCTTGTTTTATAATTAGAGAGCATTGAGAGGGAGGGGTGAAGGGGAGCAGACCAAAAACCAGCTATTTGTGTGTAAAAGGCCACTTTATTGAAACAGGTGCACATTAACAAATTTAAAACCTCGACCAATGCCCTACAAAACTAAACTTCACTAAATAAAACACTTCCCTAACCCCCACTCCCCGCCCCCAAAATTTTCTTGACCGCGCCCCACCCATACATTACATCATTACAAAATTACAAACAATACAAATCACTGCATACACATCTAAACCTATAATTCAAACAATTTGTTACACCAAATCCCCTGCCTACCCCTTCACAACTCTTGATCCCCCAACCTATGCAACCACTCCAAAAAATTAACCTGCCCAACATATCCTGTCGATGACCCAAGTACGCAAATGAACAACCAAAATTCTGCCAACCCTGGCAAAATACCACTAACCCCTGCCACCCATAAAGCCGAGGGGGGTGAGAAACAACTACCCCCCCTTTTTGCCCCCCCATCTAGTAACTGAAAAATTGTTTTAACCTATCTGGCAGATTCCTGCCGTTTCAAGCACCTAGACAGAACTTCTCATCTCCAGAAGATACAGGTCCATCCCCAACCTATAGGACCCCATCACTCCTAAAAACTCCACTGCCTAAAAGTGAATGTCACTGTGGGTCACTCCCAAAACCTACACTCCTACAAAATCTGGAAATCTCTAGGTTTACCTTATTACGAACCCTGTCAATCACTCTATGATTCAAGGCTCCCCTCCACATCCTGCGCTGCACCAACTCCATCCACAAATGTGGCAACCTGACCTCTGTTCCTTCAGAAGTGCCAAATCCCTCTTCATTGCCCTCAACAACACCACTCCTTTGACCCAGCGAAGATCATTCTCCCCCAAATGGATTAAAAGAACATCAATGCACTGGCCCCGACCATCCACTTATTTAAAGCGGGAATCAACACCCTCCAAAGCATTCCGCCCTTTCCCTTCCTTTTTATTTTTTAAAAATTATTTTTATTACATTTTTTTTCTTTTTCCAAGAATTCCAATGCATGTTACAGTACACATATTTCAAAATACACATTAGTAAACAAAAAAGCAAAAGAAATAGCAGTATAAACATATAAACAGATTTCAGCCGCCCGCTCTACTTTCCTGTAGCAAATATATAATTCCCTCCTCCAATTTCAGTGATGGAGAGCCCTCCCCTAACCTGCCCTATTCTTCCATTGCTCAATGGGCAACCATATCCTTTCGCCCAGTGCTCTCGCCCTTCTACCCTTCCTGTCATATATAGCGTTCTCCATGTTGTACGTAGATAATAGCCTTGCTACCCACATCTGAAATGTGGGAGATGTCCTATCAAGCCATGCTTTTGCAATGCCAATCCTATATACTGCCATTACCATAAATAAAAATTCTATGGGGAGGCCTTCTGCTCCTACAATCACCCCTAACATTATGAGTTTGTCTGTCATTTTAGTCTTAATCCCCAGGGACCCCTCCAAGAATTCCTCAGTTGCCAATTTCAGTGTGTGCAATTGTGGGCATTGCGCAAGCATGTGTACAATGTCAGCATTACTCGAGTCACAATGCGGGCAGGTTATTCCGGTGGTCCCCCCCCACTGTGCAATTCTGGCGGGGGTGTGGTATAGTGAATATACTGTTTTATAGTGCTGCGCTTTTAGTGTCGCTTAACACAGAACTGTCCGGCCTAGATCTAAAGAAGCCTGTAATCCCTCAGGACGCGAACCCATTTTTTCCACCCATTAGCTAGCATGTTTGCCCCTATCATCACCGTTTAGTACATAAAGTTCTGCATACAGCTGTCTAATTGTGCAGTGACTACTTCGTTCTATATAATCCATTATCCTACAATGGCTAAACCCTAAGAGACCTCCTTGTTTATTATGAAAATAACTCCTTACTTGCAGGTACTTGAAAAGGTTACTTCCTGATATCTCAAATTTACTTTGAATCTCCTGAAATTGTAAAATCCCTCCATCCGAATCCATTAAATCCCCTAGTTTCTTAATCCCCTTATTGTCCCATTCTTTCATGACTGCATCCCTGAAAATCTCCCCTGTGAGTGAGTGATTTGTATACAATCTCATATATCTATTGTGTCTGCCTATTCCCAACTTTTTGCAACAGCCTTCCAGATTTTATATATTGCTCTTAAAGTCTTAAACTTAGTGTGTTTAAAGTAGGTATAATCTACCGTATTTAATAGTGCGTTCTCCGCCTCCCCACCCACCAAAGCTTTATAAACATTCACAAAACCGGGTCTGCCAACTCTTTGACTGGCACTTCCCCCCAATCAGCCCTTGTGAGTATTGCAGTGCCGCCGCCCAGTAGTAAAACCTAAAATCAGGTGCCCCCCCAGCCCCCCTTGTCCCTGTGGAGTGTCATAAAGCGATAGGCTCTCCTTGTTTTTCCCTGTGCCCATATCAGTCTATTTAGTATTGCTTCTAATCTATTAAACTATATGCAGTCGAAGAAAAGAGGTATAGCTCTGAAGAGATACAAGAATTTTGGGAATGTGACCATTTTGATCACCATGATACTCCCCATTAGGGTCAGGTGTAGATTATTAATCCTTTCAGTGTTTTTTTTACTTTCCCTAACAAGGTTTCCATATTTATCCCTACCAAACTCTCTAAGTCCGCAGTCACTCCAATTCCCAGGTATACCGCTTCAGGAACCACCCTTGCATCCTGATATGTTGTAAACCTGTTCTGCACTACCTGAGTATTCCCCTTGTTTATAAGATATCCTGATATTAAGCCAAAATTACCTGCCTCTTGCTCTATTTCACCTATCGCTCTCCCTGGTTCCGGAGTTATAATGGCCATGTCATCCGCATAGGTGAATAATTTATATTCCTCATCATGCAGCCTAACAGGGGGGATATTACAATTACTAGCAAGTCTCCTTAACATCGGTTCCAGGTATAAGGCAAACAACAAAGGCGAGGCTGGGCAATCCCGCCTGGTCCCTCATTTTCTCTGCACTGCCTTCGTGTAGGTTTTATTAATTCTTATCCTTGCTGTCGGCTGTTTGTATAGTGCCTGAATTGCTTTTATGTAACCCTTGCCTAGACAGACCACTCCAAGGCCTTCCACAGATAGTCCTAGGAGACCCTGTCAAATGCCTTCTCTGCATCCAGAAAAATGGCCGCGACAGGGTCTCCTGCAACATCCGCGGCATGTAAGATGGTAATCATTTGCCTTGTGTGCTAGGTGGTCCCTTTCCCTGGAATAAATCCATGCTGTGATGTAATAACTAACCCCTCAATAACCTTACTTAACCTTTCTGCCAACGATTTTGAGTATATTTTTGCGTTCAGGAGTGCTATTGGCCTGTACGACCCTGGTTCTAGTGGGGTTTATCCTTTTTTAATAGCACTATTAAATCCGCCCCTACCCAGGAGTGTGGTACTACCCTATCTCCCTGTGCCTGTCTGAAAATGGCCCACATATCCTCCCCTTTTACATCCCAAAACGTCTTATGAAATTCTGCGGGGATTTGGTTCGGCCCTGTTGCTTTTCCTGATGGGAGATTAAATGCCGCTTCTCTTACTTCCTGGAGTGTTAATGGAAGATCTAGCTTTTCTTTGTCCTCCGGGCTTAGCCCTACGTGTGGTATGTGCGACAGATATTCCATAATTCCTGTCTCTATATTAGTTAGGTTTTGCTCATACAGGTTTTCATAAAATCTCCTAAAGACTTCCTGCACCTCTTCCACCTTGTCTCTTTTATTTCCCCTGCTGCTAATATTTGCCTAGCTCGAATTGCCAGTAGGTGTCCCACCCTTTCGTTGTATTCATAACACTTTTATTTTTTTGCTAGAAAATTCCCTGCTGCCTTCCGTGCAAGGCTTTCGCCTGCTTCTGCTTTATTTAACTCTATTTCCAGCAAAATCTGCTCTATAGGATCTTGCCTACTTATGGCCACAGCTAAACCTTCAAGCATCTCCAACTTTCTCACCCTCTCCTCCATCCTGATCTTTTCCTTCTTACTTCTCTGTAGCGTATAGCTCAAAGTCTCCCCCCTAACTCCGGCCTTGTACGCATCCCACACCATGTCCGCTGGGGCTGAATCCCTGTTAATGTCCCAGAACTGTCACAGCTGGAAGCTGAAATGAGCTCTGAGAATGCACAGTTACAGGGAGCGAAGTGGGGGAGCCTGGCAAGCCTTGAGTTACAAAAGGAGCACACGGAGCCCGAGAGAGACAGATTTTTTTCTGTTAATGAAGGCTCTGAATCCACCACGGCAAGTAGTGGAGAAGACAAAGATACTACGGATTTAAGCTCTGAATCAGAGGGTAGTAGTGGCTCTAAGGGGAAAAGTACACAGAAAAGGTGAAAGTCAGCAGCAAGACGAGGAGGGGGAGGATCCCCTTCTACTCACAAGAAGCTACTATGGGACTACTCCGCCACTTCTAGTATGTATCGGGAGAACGCGCAAAGGGAAGGGGCAGTAGGGGGTAGTGATAAGGGCTCTCCCCAGCACACAACAATGGATTTGATGTTTACCACTTTAAAACAAATGCAGGTGGAAGCCAGAGCTGAAAGTCGGAGAGCTAGGCATGATACCAAAAAAACACAAGCCGCAATCAGGAAAGTTAATAAGAAATACGAAGAGGTTGAGGAGAGAGTGGTTGTGGTGGAAGAAAGAACAGGCAGGCTGGAGGATGAAGTTACGGACTGGCAAGCATTCAAAATGGAGCAAACAAAGGTTGTGGAGGATTTGCGATTGAAAATCGAAGATTTTGAAAATCGCCAGAGGCGCAACAATGTGAGACTTCTTGGACTAGATGAGGGGTTGGAAGGGCAGGATCCAAGAGGATATGTTATCAAACTATTAAAAGGGGCCTTTCCGGAAGCACAATGCACAACGCCCCCCCCCGCGGCGGGATGCCTGGCTTTCACCTTGGGGATGCCCTGTAGGGGCTATCTCACAGGGAAAAGCCAGGACGGGTTCCCAAGGCAAGCGCGGAGATACCCCTTCGGGGGTCGATTCAGGCTCTATATAAGAAACATAATAATAATAATAATAATAATAATAATAATAATGGCAATGGGAGATGGAAGTTCAGAGGGCGCACAGGTTTCCATTAACAATGGAAAAAAAGACGGGATGGGAATTCAGATACTTTCCCAAGAGCCATGCTAGTGTTCTTTGGGAACTTTCTGGCTAGACAAGAAATAATGGAGAAAGCCAGGCCAGACTCCAAGAAAACATTTGAGGGGGTAACATTCTTTGCAAGACCCGATTTTTGTCACATGACCGTGGAGAGGCGATGGCGGCTTAGACAATTAATTGCGGCTTTCCAGCGACAAGGGGCAGAGGCATATTTAATGTTTCCGGCAAAACTTAAGGTTATTGCGGGCGGACATACCAGGATGTTCTTTTCTGAAATAAAGGCGGGGGAATTCCTAGCAGAACTCATGGAGCAGCACAGGGGGAGAAGTAACAATATGTGAAAAGGCTAAGATGCTGCCTGTTGATTAGGCTTTTTGTAGTATGTAATCAGACAGGAATCCAGATTTAGGGAAGGAGAGGGAGGCGGCACTACAACACGTAGCAGTCACACATAGGACATGTGTGACCTATTTGCCTGTGGAAGGGGGGGAGGGTTCGCAGCGGAAGGGGTGTGGGGAGGGGGGGCAAGGGGGGGGAGCGTGAGGGTGTTGGTGATGGGAGTACGGGACATACAGCACAAACTCAAAATACACAGAGTGGAGGAATGTTGGCTAGACATACACATAGAAGGAAGTAGAAAGAGAGTTAAGTGGGTGACTAGTAGGGAAAATTCCAGCAAGTACATATGGAGGTAAGGATAGCTTCACTGAATATCTGAGGTCTCAATAATGGTGAGAAGAGGCAGAAGGTAGCCGCCATGCTAAGATTGTGGAGACTGGATGTGGAGAACCGCAGCCTTAAGGCCCGGCGGCGCAGGGTACGCCTGAAATCCCCGGGATTCACCTGCCTTGTCAAAACAGAGACACAAACTCTTCGTCTGGCGTAGAAGATGGTATTTATTAGCTGCAGCTAGTATAGTGGTCTTAGAAGTCGTCAGTACAACGAGGTTCAAAAGAGACTGCCACTTAACTCTGTGGCGCACAGGTTTATATACAATACAATACAAAATGCAATCACACAAGAGCATGAGTTATAGGCAAACGTTATAGACCATGTTTTAAGACCAAAGCAACTCAAGTTCCCGGTTCTGTTTGTCACTCGACCCCTTAAGTAAATCACAAATGAATCCACACAATTTGATTTACAAGTAGAGAAAACACAGCTGCGTGTTGTAGAAGGACAGTCGTGAAACAGAAGAATGCATGAGACGTGTAGCGAAGGACAGCTGATAAGATAACTAAAAGGAAACAATGGTGTGAACCAACATGTAGTCCGGACGGGGATTAATCAGCTCAGACAGGAATTAGTGTACTCGGCCAGACCCTGACACTCGTTAGTAAACATAAGCAAAGAAGCCACCTGACACGCATAGGCAGAAATGACAAACATCACGTTCGCCGAGCTGCCTGAGTGAGGGCAACATAAAATGGCGGCGATCACAAAATGGAGGCTGAGCACGAACAAGTTCTTAGTTTTACAGAACCTCAGCCCCTCCTTTTGCCATTACTCAGGCAAAAACAAACCAACTCATGTTAATCCGAGTCGGAATCAACACTGATGTTCATAAGATCCTCAAGCTGTTGCTGCACCATCATTCTAATATTCTCTGTCTACTGAGTAGCGGATTGTGGAACACATAAAGTAGCCAACAGGCCACAGACTGCAGGACCACATTGGACGCATAGGCAACAAGAGAATATGATGGCCAAAATTGCTCCAAGGAACGTTAATATCTTCCATCCCCAAGTTGACAATATTTCCCAAAACCATAACATAAAGGACCAATCTCCTTCGTCCTGATGAATCGACTCGGAGACCGTGTGCAATTTAGAAATGGCTTGGTATACTGCTGGGGCGTCCTCTGGAATATAAATGCAGCAACTAGATCTGATCAATCTACAGACACCTCCTCGGTCTGCTAAGATCACATCTTGCGCAATTCGATTTTGCAACGTCATAAGACAGTCAGCCTGAAGCTCTGCTGTAATGTTACCTATCGCACCTGCAGTAACATTAATAGTGGTCTCAACCACTCAAACCAGTTGCCTAATGTGTCTGCTGTTGACCATCGGGCCCCAAAAGGGAAGGAATCCTTTAAGGAAATCTCCTCCCTCTTGTTCTGCCGTGTCTTTGGCATCAAATACACCTCTGCTATGTCTAACTCTGTGATGGTCTGACGGAGCCGTATATGTAGGGGGAAGGAGGAAAGCTATGTAACAGGTTCCAGAAAAGTTGGAAGGTAGCCAAGTATAAGCTTGGTTGTTACAGACAAAATATGTTCCTTGAGACGGAACTAACGGAGGGAAATCAAGGGACGAGAAAATATAAGTATATAAACATTTCTGTGTGATATCAGCTTTCTTGCTATTAACTTGGAGACAAAAATTACCTTGATGGGGCACAGTCCACACTGGAGAAGACTCACCCTTTCTAGTTTTGTCACCAAGAATAGAGACATAGTGGGTAACATTCCATTTATCATAAGCTCTCTTCTCATCTAATGGAATCTTACTCTTCTCTATACTCTTGGCCATTACCACTATACCTTTAATCAAGGAGCTGTGACTAAAATCCCAGAAGTTCTCACAGGGCTTCTAAGTCTGTTGTGGTATGCGGCTGAAAACATTGTCAAATAGGCCCAAGCTGAACCTTCGTATGAGAAAGGAAGAACCAAATATGGCATTCCCTTTTGTGTATTGTGTGGCATGAGTCAGCACACCCAACAATCAGGCATATTAATGGCCAACTGATGTTGGTGCAACAACTGAATAAACATATTATTCATATACTCGGCTCTCCTTATCTGTTCATGAGGGGGTAGAGTATGCATTTGGTGTGAAAAGACAGAAAGACGAGAAGGCAAAGAATTTGTAGAATAAGCAACATTTCCTGATTGCAAAACATGTATTATCCAACCTGTACAAGCTAATAAAATACATAAAAACATAAGAACACACAAAGTTACGCCAAATCGACTACGCAATAATTTACAATATTTTGATCTAATTTCCTGCTTCATATTTTCCCTACCTATGATTGTTGTACCATCCATCTTTATCTAAAAAAAAAGGTCGCTCACGGCACTCTTCCTTAATCACTCAGCTAGTCTCTTCTGTATATCCTGAGGCACTAGCCACTTACTAAAAGAACAAAATCAGGTTACAGTCTGAGTCTCCTACCGTGACCCTGCGACGGAGACAGATGGCACATCTAATACTAATAACACACCAAAAAGAAGCAAAAAGGACCCAAAAGGAATGTCTTTAAATAATAAAAAGAAGTGTTCAAGAAAAATATTCAGTTCTTTTTGTTGGCTCTTGGTCTTAAATTGTAACGTGTTTTGCTTGGCACGGTCTGATCCTTGAACAATGTTTCTGGATTTGTAGTGTCTATTCGACGATGCACAGGCACAGCGACTTGAAGAATATCAGCATCTGCTTTTTCAGACTGAGTCCCATAAATTTGAGCATCACTGAAAGGAACAAAACAAGGAACCGCTGCAGTGTCCGATTCCCTTACACCACTGCGAATCCACTGATCGAAGGGTAATGATAGTGGCACCTTTTTACAGTGCACTCCATGCACCCAGTTACGCTTGCCAACCACTTTCACCGCCGTGCGGGTAACTAGCAAAACTTGCGTAGGCGTAGACCAGCGAGGCTCCAAATTCTTAGTCCGTTGAAAGTTCTTTATACAGACCCAGTCACCGGGCAAGATGGTGTGACCTGGGTCTGTAGAGGCCTCCGGCAAAGCACTTTGCACCTGTTGGCGAATAACACTTAATTTAGTAGTCAAATCATGCAAATAATCAATTAACAGAGGATATGGTATGTCTGAGTATCTTTTAAGGCGGGGGACGCCCCAAACATTAGCTGGGCGTCCAAATACCACTTCATATGGGCTAAGTCCCATGCGAGAGTGCACAGTAGTTCTGGTTGACAAAAGAGCTAGGGGCAACGCCTCAGGCCAAGCAAGACCTGTACTGGCTTGAATCTTGGCCAGCTTAAGCTTGAGTGTACCATTGTAACACTCAACCAAACCCGCTGACTGTGGATGGTTTGCCGCATGGAATTTCTGTCTAATACCAAGCCCAGAACATACTTTCTGCATAATCTGGCCCACAAATTCACTTCCATTGTCACTCCAGACAATGCGCGGCAAACCAAATCTAGGAAAGAATTCCTTAATCAATACTTTAGCAGTTGACAGAGCAGTGTTATCTTTCAAGGGGTAGGCCTCTATCCAACGGGAAAAGGCACATACCACCACCAGAACATACTTGAGGTTGCTGCAGCGATCCATGTGAATGTAATCAATCTGCAGCACTTCAAAAGGGTTTGACGGGGGAGCAAAATGACCTGCCGGGGTTGGGGTACCCTTTCCCTACGAATCCGTGCCCATATACCTTGTGGAACAACATTTCCAAATAGCATATCAATGTCGGCCAAATTCATAATACAGGCATCAACTGTTTGGGACAATTCTTTGTAATATCCAGCAGGATTTTTACGGGGGTCTGGAAGAGTTTGCTTAAGTGACAATACTTCAGACCTTTTCCAGGGTTCGTGGACCCATATACGCTGGAAATGAGCAGGGACTTGAGGTGGACCAATCACCGCTTCTCTCCATACTGGAAGAACTTCACGCATTGGATAATTCTTACTACCTTGTTTATTAGCGGGATCAGCCTCGGAAAAGGATAGGGACAAAAACATTGTTCGAAACGCAATGAGTCTATTCACTGCCTCTTCAACTCGATGTCCTACAATAAAACCTTTATCAAAATCAGCTTGTAATTTCAGTAGTTCCGAAGGAACTGTATCT
Organism: Lissotriton vulgaris; assembly: GCF_964263255.1. Taxonomy (NCBI): domain Eukaryota; kingdom Metazoa; phylum Chordata; class Amphibia; order Caudata; family Salamandridae; genus Lissotriton; species Lissotriton vulgaris. The sequence continues at coordinate 11,556 of NW_028243390.1, forward strand.
GACTCCATATCTTCCCAACCTCTAATAAGGGTTTGACACATAACATTGAAAACATATCTCTGCGTGGGCTCTCCCCATTGATAGAAGCAACTCATGATATCTTCGCTACTATATTCTAGTCCATGCTCAATCCATTTACGAGCGAGAGAACCCAAAACTACTTTCTCGTCCGTAAGGGGAAGTTGACACCGAGATTGTCGTTTAGAAAAAGCTGGGGACAGATTTAAAGACCTAACAAAAGGAGAAAAGAAACTTGAAGCAGCATCTGCTATCCTCCTCTGTGAAGTAGGAGAATCCCTCGCGAGGATAGGAAGCATTTCAGATGTAGAAGGCAACGGAGAATGAAACGTAGCAGACTGAAGAGTAGGAGCGGGAGAAGGTGGGTGCCGAATTACAAACTGTGAGGATGGAGCAGATGCAGGCAAAAAGGAGCACTAAGAGGCTGAGCCGGTTGTTGGCCAATCGGCACTTGAGCAACCACTTGTTGGGCAATGGGAGGGGGTAACTGAGATGCATTAGGATTCGGGACATAGGGCGGAGGTGAAGTCAATAAACAAGACATTAGGGAGTCTTCTTCTAATTCCTTATGTTTATCTGAAGAGGAAGTAGGCAACATCGGATAGCATCTGTCTATCGCCATACAATGTTGTCTCTCTAGTACCTCATTCGCACCATATACTTCGTTATCTTTAAACTGTTGGGCAGCCTGTACAATCGACATGTCTTGGGCTTTCTTATCCTTTTTCGCTTATTTGATTTCTTTCTGTTTGGCTTCTTTACGCCAAAGGCGAAAGGAGTCAAACATAGGGCTTTTCTGCTAAACAGAATTGATTCCAAATTATCCAGTATAGCGGGGTCAAAGCTACCATTCTGGGGCCATCTCAAAACTCCACTATTTTTCGTATATCAGACCCATGTCTCGTTAAAGGTAATGGAACCAATACCGTGTTTCGAATAGAGCTCATAAGTGGGAGTTCCAACTGGAGGGATCAGGCATGATTCCTCCAACTGGGAATCTCTCGTACAACCTAAACAACAAACATTTTTAAACTTACTCAGCCCAGGCATCGTCACTTCTCTAGACCGATCACAAACAACAAGGGGTATAGATCAGTAAAACAGTACAATCGTACTTACCCCTTGGCTTCAGCTATTGCAATACTTGAATAAGAAAAACAAAAAAACAAAACAAAGGTCTGTGGGAGCGACCCACCAAATACTTAACTAAGGATCGTTCTACACCAGCGAAGGTACGTCTATCGTCTCGCTTTACCAAACGTCATCAGAAGGGTCCAAGGCAGGGCAACAGTCAGGGCAGCAGTCGTCAGCAGCCGTTGGAGAGGAGTAGCCGCGCTGTCAAAAACCTTCGGTCCACTTCCGACATACAGGGGTCGATCACGTGGGGCGCTTCCTCTGGAATTTTCGTGCAGGGCTCCTCACGACCCTCGGGCTCAACCGCTACCGCTGAAGTCGCTCCACGTTGGGCGCCAGTTGGAGAACCGCAGCCTTAAGGCCCGGCGGCGCAGGGTACGCCTGAAATCCCTGGGATTCACCTGCCTTGTCAAAACAGAGACACAGACTCTTCGTCTGGCGTAGAAGATGGTATTTATTAGCTGCAGCTAGTACAGTGGTCTTAGAATTCTTCAGTACAACGAGGTTCAAAAGAGACTGCCACTTAACTCCGTGGCACACAGGTTTATATACGATACAATGCAATACAAAATGCAATCACACGAGCATGAGTTATAGGCAAACGTTATAGACAATGTTTTAAGACCAAAGCAACTCAAGTTCCCGGTTCTGTTTGTCACTCGACCCCTTAAGTAAATCACAAATGAATCCACACAATTTGATTTACAAGTAGAGAAAACACAGCTGCGTGTTGTAGAAGGACAGTCGTGAAACAGAAGAATGCATGAGACGTGTAGCGAAGGACAGCAGATAAGATAACTAAAAAGGAAACCATGGTGTGAACCAACATGTAGTCCGGACGGGGATTAATCAGCTCAGACAGGAATTAGTGTACTCGGCCAGACCCTGACACTCGTTAGTAAACATAAGCAAAGAAGCCACCTGACACGCAAAGGCAGAAACGACAAAAACATTGCGTTCGCCGAGCTGCCTGAGTGAGGGCACAAAATGGAGGCTGAGCACGAACGAGTTCGTAGTTTTACAGAACCTCAGATGTAATATGCCTACAGGAAATGCATGTTGTGGGAAAGGATAAGTTCATGCTAGATCAGATGGGGTTTGAGGTGCTTGCCTATACAGGACAAGAAACCAGAACTAAAGGGGTGGCTATACTAGCTAAAAGAGGCGCTGTTAAACTCAAAAGGAAGAAGGAGGATCAAGATGGGAGGTGGATATTGATGGAAGGGGAAACAGCTGCTGGGAGATTTACGTTAGTTTCTTTGTATGGATCTACAGATGATGAACCTGAACTGCTGGAATTTCTTGATTTAGAACTATCACTCTGGCCAGAGCCCGTAATATGCTGTGGGGATTTTAATATTAACAGGCTGGATGGATTGGGTGCAAGGGTTGGGGCTGGGGGAGGATATGGTGGTCGGAAGAGGAAGACATATAAAGCATTACAGAACCTAATTCGGCATAACGCTCTGGTGGATGTGTGGGCTGAGAATAATCCAATAGGGAAAGGGAGAACTTATTATTCAGCACCCCATAGGTTGGTTGCCAGGCTGGATTACTTCTTCATTTGTAGTTCTTTGGTAGGCGGGCCCAAATAGACCGACTTCCGAGGATAGTATCGGACCATAATCCGCTGGTGTTAAGTATCCCACTGGTTAACAGAGGGGAAAGGGGAACTAGTACATGGACATTTGAGCGAGGGCTGTTGAAGGAAGAGAGATACGTCACTCAGATGCAGGAATGGATAACGCAGTTCTGGGACATTAACAGGGATTCCGCCCTTTCCCTTCCAAACAACTTTAAACAAACGTTCGTTGAAACCTAACAATGATCCAAAATAACTATTGCACGCCTGTACATGTGTCCATTTCACGAATGAATGCCCCACAATCCAGATGGTCAATTCCGTCGAGCGGGGGACAGCCACTGAACCTGCAACGAGAAAAGAAGTATCAGACTTATGGCAAAGAGGATGACGCATGCGCCTTCCCCACAGTATTTCTCACATAGCGTTGAAAACAGTTAGAAGACCAGCGCACTAATCTCATAATATCCTCCCTAGCCCATTCCCGGTTGTAAGCCACCGTCGCTGCTCCGATCCTAAAAGAATGAGTCCCATAATTGGCCCCGTCCAGCCCGATACTCCACAAAGCTTTACGCAACACCATGCGCAACTGATATTCAGAGGGCCGGGTCCCATTGGCAAATCTAAAGACTCCTTCCCCCACCTTCCCACCTGACAAGCGCTTCCAATGCTGGGCCCACTGAAGGTGGCACGTCGCAACTGGGGAGGACGCCTCCAACCAAACCCCATTACCCAAGCTCCTCTGGTCCATTTTAGAGCCGGACAGCCAAATATGAATCCCCCTTTCTGATAAAAACACGTCTTGCCACCCGATGCCCACCTTCAACTTAAAACCTAAAAGCTCAGAGGCTCTAAATGCCCCAAAAAACATCCATACCATAAGTGTAGAAAACAAACAAGCTTCAAAACTATCCCTACAAACCAACGGTAGAACTTCTAAAAGACGTTCCAAATTCTGCAATGACGGAGGACAACGTGCAAAACGCTTCCCCCGCAGAAGGAGAGTAACCCCTAAGGAGTTTCCCCATAAAAGAAATGCCTGCTAGCTTCCCGGTGATAGTAACCCTGGAAAGACCTTTCTCCATAAGGTAAAAAATAAACTGGATCACATCTTCTGACCGCCGCCATCCTACCTCCTGCCTACAGGCTCCTGATGACAAGAAATCCTTCGAGGCTAGTGCATAAGCTGCCAGAGTCGAAGCTGACAATGATCCTACTACCAGTTGTATGACCATGCGTTGCCTACATACCAAAGATGTTCCGGCATGGGGGTCGGTGTCCTGTCCACCACCTTGGCCAGCCCATGCAATCTCTCCTACTGTGAACGAGACAAAGCATCGGCAATGTCATTGTCCACACCGGGGATGTGTAAAGCCCTGAAAACAATATCATGTCTGAGGCAACCTAATGCAAACACCCGAAGCAATTTCAAGATCTGTTCATCTCTTGCAGACTGCCTATTGATAATCTCCACCACTAACATGTTGTCAATCCAAAACAGAACTTTATGTGCCAACTCTTCCCCCCACAGTGTCGGGGCCACCAGAACCGGAAAAATCTCCAGAAAGGCTATGCTCCTCCCACCATCCTTCCATTGAGGCGGCCATTTCTCGGCGCACCACCTGCCCTGCCAATAAAGGCCAAAGCCGTCACTGACTGCCGCATCTGAAAAGATCTGAACATCCCACCGAAAGTCATCGTCCCTGTCCAATGGAACTCCATTAAGAGTGTAAAAAGACCGACCACATATGCAGATCTTCCTTCACCCCCGCTGACAATCGGACATGGTGGTGAGGCAAAGGATGACCTCACAGTGCATGCCCCAATCACCTACAAAAAGTCGTCCCTGCCCTGACCACTCTGCATGCAAAATTACGATGGCCTGGCAGGACCTGAATATCTTTCACCGTCACATTCTGTTTTGATAGCATACCGTCCAATAGCTCTAACATTTTCACTTTCTTATCCACTGGCAAGCGAGCTTGTATTACCACTGAATCAATTTGAATTCCCAGAAAAGACATGGTCGTGCATGGACCCATTGTTTTTGCTGGTGCCAACGGTACCCCCAAGTCCCCCATGAGCTCTTGGTAAGTGTCCAGGGCTACCTGGCATTCTGTGGAGCCCAGGGAACCAACAAAAAAGTAATTGTCCAAATAGTGCGTTACCAACTCATGACCAGCATGTTGTTTAAAATACAACTGCAAGAAGGTGCTAAAACACTCAAATAGAGCACAAGACATTGAACAACTCATTGGCAGTGCTTTGTCCACGTACCATTTACCGTCGAAATGGAGCCCCAAGAGATTCCAATCATCTGGATGGACTAGAAGCAACCTAAATGCAGATTTTATATCACATTTTGCCATCTCTGCAGTTGCGCCCGCGGTCACTACTAGTGACATAGCAACATCAACTGAGGAATATGAAACAGAGGCCGCCTCCTCATCAATAAAATCATTAACTGAAGACCCCTCTGGCCATGATAGGTGTTGAATTAGTCTGTACTGTCCCACCTCCTTCTTGTGGACCATCCCAATCGGGGAAAAGTCCTCCAATGACCAATCCTAAAAATGGCCCGCCATCCTCCCTTCTTTCACCTCCTTGTTCAGCTTTTCTTGCACAACTGCCTTATGTTCTTCAGCTGATTTCAAATTCTTGGCCCACCGCCTCTGCTGCGGACCAGTGTAACCTAGCCTAAACCCCTCCTGAAACTCCTCCAACAGCACCCTCCTAGCCCTCACATCCTCATAACCCCTCAGATCTTCCGTTAGTTTAAATAACTTAATCATAGTATGAGCCTTTGGGCCCAGACCCTTGGGGACCCTTACCACCTCTAGCACTCTGGAATTGCTGAGAGGGGCCTGGAGTGCTGGTACTCGGCTGTTGCCACTGCTGGCTACCTGGAGGATTAAACCCCCAACATTTGACCAAGGGATGATTCTTTCCACATTGTGAACACTTGTGTCGAAACTTACAGTACTCCCTTGTGCACAGGCCTTTGTTGAAATCCCAGCACGCTCCAGTCCCTAATTGTGTAGCTGTTCCTCTCCCCACCCCTCCCCGGGTGGGCTTTCCCTGAAAGGGCCGATATACTAAAGGTAACCCACTAGCTGTGAATATGGTCTTACACCCCTGCCGGTGCACCCATCGTATGCTGCCACAAGTCCGTATCCAACTCCCCCCACTTTGCCTCCGGGTCCCAAGCCATACGGGCCCGGAATTCCTCATCATATTGCGCCCAAGCAAAACCGCTACCCGTAATTTGAGCTTTCCTAATAACGTCCATACATTTGAAAATGGCAACACAGTGCTCCGGAAATTTTCGCAATATACGCTGGCATAAATTAGGAATGCTGCCGTCCAATTATCAATCGTTAAAGGCACTTTTGGACACTTAGCCAACTCATACTCCTCCTCCTTGGAGCCCTCTTTCGAGCGGACCTCTCAGTGAAGAAGCTTCAGTATTTCAACAAATTACCCCTTCCAAATCCGCTCCTTGGTTGCTAACATCAAGTGCGCACCCAGGGGCTTAGTCACACCCATGTAAGGCAGCTTCTTAATCTTTAACTCCTTACTCTGTAACAGCTCTTTACCTGATTCAGTCACCTCGGTGCTCATCCCGCTCTCCACCTTAGTACCTAACATTCCCTCCACGTCTCCAGTTCCTACCCCTTGATCCTTAACATTTTTACCTTTGTGAAGCTTCCCTTCCCCAATCCCTCCCTACCCTCCCCCCCCCAGTCCCACCAGACACCAATTTTGGTTTGGTATGTGGTTCACCAATCTCACCTGGCTCTAACAAGGGGGCCCGGCCGGGCGCCGACCTCCATGCCATGTTTTCTGCGTTGTCCACCGTCCGAGGAGCCCTCACCGTGGGCCGTGCTCTCTTCTGGGTCCACACGCCACTGCTTTCTTGGACTGCACCACCTCCGGTGCCTGCAAAATACTATGATACATATGAGAATGTCCCCCCAATTCTCATTATCCTTCAATTCCCCTTCTTCGGGGCTATCCTCATCATAGTCCAGTACCACCAGCTCCTCTATCAGTAGAGGATCTGACACCCACACCACACCACGGGCCTTACTGGACCCTTCATGATCTGTTACGGCCCTAAGGGCCCTTGTCTGTACACCTGGCGGGGAGCTGACTGTACACGCCGGTACTCCCCCAATCGTTGACCACACCTAGAATCTCCATCCGCTGTCCAATCTGTCCGCCGTGTCCTGTCTATCGTTTGGGCCAGCAAGGTCGCGCTTGACCTTCATGTGCTGGCTGCGCCGGGATCCCCCGATGGTACGGAATGTGTCGCGTGAGGCGCCACCCTCCATTTGGCGCAACTGGGCCGCACTCCGCCTTTCCGAGTCTGCTGTTCCGGAACGCTCCCTGCCCGGTTGAGAAAAAGTTTGGACTGATGTGCTAGGTCCCTTACTCCCGCTAGCCTCCCATCTCTCTGAACTACCCCAAGCACCAACCCCTGACCACCTAGCCTTGCTCCACTCTACCTGCTCTGCTCCCCCCATACTTACCCCTGAAGTGCTATAGGGGGGGACCTTCCCCCCCCCCTCCTCCTCACTACTCCACTCCAGCATTGCCTGCACTACAGCTGTTGAAGGCCCGGAACCTGGCACCCACTCTCCCTACCTCCTGTGCCTGAGAAATCCCTTGCGGCCTTACCCCTGGCCACCCCAACCCCCCCACTGGGCCTACCAAATTACCCCCTACCGTACCGCTCTGGGGAGAAACATGAAATATCATACCATCCCGCTCCAATGCCACGTACCCCTTCTGCCCAAGCCGGAAAGATATCCAAACCCTCTCAATACCTGCCCCCGACTTGAACCTGCTCCCCCTCACCTACCTTATCAACCCCTCCTACGCCTCCCCGTCCCCATAAACCGGCCTCCCTTGGCCCCACAGGGGGGCCGATGGCAAGGTCCTCGCATCCTGACAGCCCTCCTGAAAGTGAAAACCACCCCATCCTCCCACCTGTGCCCTTTCCCCTCTCCCAACAAGCTGCTGACTACAGAGGCCGCATCACCCCTAGTAGAATAAGGTGGCGAGAAAAGGAGGGGGCTGGTAATATCCCTGTCACCCCCTGCCTCAAAAACCATCTTACTGGGGTCTTTCCTGGCACTACCCAGCACCCTATTGGGCCCAACCTCAGAATTAGCCCGAACCGGAGTGCTCAGACCAGCCCCCATCCCCAACTGCACTGCGCCGCCTCCCTGCAACATAACACCGGGAAAGGCGCCAAAGAGACATGCTGCTCACTCCCCTCAGGCCCAACGGCAGCCCCATAAAAATTTGGCTCCCCCTCCCGCCCACTCTCCAATGCCTCCTCAACAACCGGGGCAGCAGAAGCTGAGGAAGAGCGTCTCTTGGTGCCCCGCCCTCCCCCGCGCTTCCCTCTCTTGGTGTGGGGGGCGGACAACGCTCTTTCTTTAACCGCCGGAGCGGAAAACAGCTCCGGTGGGTCAACGCGCACCACTTTGACAGCTACGGGGCCCCCCGCCACCTCGCTTAACACCGCCCTCCATTCCCAACCTACCCCCCTCGGCAGGACGCAACATTGCTACCAGGGCCGCTTTTTGAAGCGCGGGCGGCCCGTTCATTCACCGCTTCTATCCTGGGGTGTTTGGGGGACATACACTCTGCCACCACAGCTGCCACTCCAGCAGAGGGCTGCTGCGCCGGGCCCGACGACCCCCCAACGACCCCCCCAAAACCAAATCCATCCTTCCTGCCTCGCTGAGAAGCTGGGGGGCTTCTGGCACTAGATAGTCTTCAGCCGCCATTACTACTAAATACAAAGAAATTACCTAACTACCTGACAAAATAAATCGAGCTAAAACTCCCAGCCACCAGGTCACCAAACCTAAAATGGTGGCTGGGAGCCGGAGCCCAAAGCATTTATGTTCGGGCTCCTTTTGGGCCACATAAAACAAGCCCAAAAACAAAATGCCCGCCTTGCTGCCTGACAAACCCCCTCACGAACTGCCCAGGGGGGGACCTCCCTGAGGTCGGCTGCTCCCTCAAGCCACTCTTTGTATCTGGAGTGTCGGGACAGCAATCGTAAATGAAGGTCTTCACCATGGATTTTACCTAATGGTCACTGACTGCCCCACGGCCTTGGAAAATACGTAACATTGTAAATCGGAAAGCTGTACACAATCAAAATGCTGCATTTTAATTGTCTCTTAGATGTTCAATATCTACTCAGGAGATTCTTAGCTAGTATCAAAGTCTCCATATAGTATTAACCCAAATATAACGGAGTACAATCAGGGCACGAGTCCTAAAAAAAGAAGTGGGGGGAGGCGCTGTCACCGGAAGTGACGTCACAACAGAAAGTGACGTCACGAAAGGTGGCTTGCACCATTGGGCTCATTGCCTCCCCTCGCTCACCCCTTAGATGCCCGAATACATAACTTTCCTGTATCTGTGATGCACAAGGGCATGTCGACTGTGTGAAGAATTGCAGGAGCTGAGCTGTGGCCCTGATTGTGCACGCATGAGCAGCGTGCTTTGAGCTCCGATCTCGTCCCAGAGAGGCCAAAGAGTGAAGTCCAGCTGTTTGGTAGGGGGACGGTGTCCACCCGGTAAAATAAGTGGGGGGACGCCTTCCACCCGCGTGGTACTCCGACTCGAGCCCTGAGTACAATGTATATGCAAAGATTACCATTCAAAGATATCGCTCAGTATACCATTCACTCTGTATGCAGTAGTTCTTTGACTATGTTTAAGGGATACATAAATTGTCATTATAGAAGTACGCTATTTTGCCCAAGAGCAAGGCTTTTGAGCCAAAACGCATCAGCACGCTGCAATGGTTATTCAGTTAGAATAAACTGCCCATTTTTGTGGCGCAGGAGAGAGCCCATTCTTACTGATTGGCAAGCAGTCTTTTTATGTGTGTGGGTGCGTATATAAGTATGTATGTGTATATATATGTATATCCTAAAGCCTTACTACTCAAAAGAGCATACATCAAATCATTTTAAATATGTGATCTGTCTACAGATAAGTTCCTGCACATATAAAAAGTCTACCGTGATGATTTTAAAAAGAAGATATAAAACATCTGTCTAGCAACATGCTACTATTTTGAAATAATTGAGGCATTGAGCAACAGAGTGTGTGGATTTTCTGTGGAAATAGATCTGGAAACAGGATACTGAATTTAGGTAGGGATCTCTCTCATTTACTATGCTTCCCCATTTTACAATAAATTATGCTATAAATGTCTAAGATCCTATACTTCCACTCATATCAACAATTGGCTTTGTGTCTGCTTTAACCCCTCAATACTCATTTACTTTAGCCCGCCTTATAGTGAAAACTTTAAGTTCAAAATCTCCTGTTCCAGCAACGTGGCAGTCAGTTGGTCAAGAAAGTGGATTATTACTTGGGGTGGTCATTCGCCCACCTCAAGGAATAATGACACTGACTTGTCAAGGTGAATCACAAAGTCACTAAATGAACCTAAGCTCAGCCCCCTAGAAGCTATGACACAGACCAGACAAGATTAACTTAGGGCAATGTGTAAAGAGCTTATGCGGTACCATAACAGTAATAAAGTCAAAACCCTAAACAATAAAACTCTAAAAATTAAAGAGCAAAATAGAGAAAAATGTAGTCAATACAATGACATCAAAATGACATATAATTTTGTAAAGGTTTGAGTAAAAATAGCACAAAAAAGGCACTAAGAGGCAATGGTAGTCTAAGGAAGCGGTAAACTGGGACCTTAGCACGATTTCAGGCAGACCACAATGGATTTAGTTCAGATTCTCCAGGGGTTCAGCCATCTTAAAGACTTTACCTTCTGACTTAGTCATTTTATGGAGTTCCAGTGGGTAAGTATAAAGTTGTATTTGATGAAAAAGCATCTCAATCGACCACTTTTGCCGCAAGTTCCCCATTACATATCCAGAGGCCTTGGAATTCTAAGAATGTTCGAAGTCCTAACTTTTCAGTTGTTCTGGAGCAGCTACTTTGGGTCAATTCTAAGGCTTCCAGGACCTCAGGTACCAAGACTTATTCCAGCAGAGGCCACCAACAAGGTCCGGTCCAGGTCAAGTTGAAACTGCTTAACTTGTCACTTACGGAATAAGGCCTCTTGCAGCTTGTTGTGCCCCTTTAGCCACACAGGAGATCGGCCTTGGACTCCACTTTTTTGTCCTGGGTTAAGAAAAAGGAGCATGTCTCTTCTCAGGTCCCAGATAGCAAGTCCAATCCTCTTCTGATCTTCTGCAGATCCAGCAGTTGTTCTGAGAAGGGTGCCTTGGGATGCAACATTTATGGTTGGCACTAACAAGTGGGTAAAAGTTCCAACTTTGGGGGGCGCGGCCGGGCAAGATGGCAGAACGGACGTAGATAGTCTCGGCTCCCGGTCCGTGCACTATTCCCAACAAATTTGATGCAGCTACTAGCTTCCCTGCCAATGGGAAAATACACCACTGCAATGCAGAAACTGCAGGGCACACATTGAGGGCTTTGATTTGCTCCGTTCCCGCTGCTTGAGAGCAACGTAGAGAAACATCAGAGCTCCCCAAAATGGCATCCGCAGCTCCGGGAAACCCGCGACCCAGAGACTTACAAGTCTGGCAGAAATGAACCATATGGAGCTACATACCAGGTCCAGGGAGCAAGACTGCAGCGGCGGTGAGTCCTAGCATCTGACCAGGAGAAGGGGATTTATGCTGACTTGTTGCTCCACCGTATACAGAGGCAAGTGGTGGCGATACTGTGGCGGTGTTCTCTTTGAATGCGACTGGTGATGTGCCCTCGTTGAAACTGCATGCATGAGACTCCAGGGGTCAGTCTCTGATGAAGGGAGATCCGGACCCACGGCATTACACTCCACAAGCACCGCGCCTGACCTTAAGATGGCAACGCTGCTGTGGCTGCGAGCGCGGCTCGACTCTCCCCTGAACGCGTGATCTGCTGCTCGCTCCACAGTGACTGGCCCCGTGCTACAGTGGCATAGGCAACAGCGAACCGTGCAACACCTGCAACGTGGCCCGCCAGCCTGGCCCCTGCTAACATCTCTGGATGGCACCCAGGCATCTTACTTGCTCTGCATATCCCCGCACAGCAAGCCTTGCGGAGGTTGTGATTTTCAGGATCGCACATTTTTGCTGAGAACGGCTTGCCTCACAAGGACACAATGAGCACGTGCAGTTCCCGGGCCCAGTTACTACCCTACCTGGCCTTTATTGCGTGGGCACGTGACTACCAATGGAGGGAGTGTGACTTCCGTGGCTCATGAAGACTTGGATGAGAGGCCTGTGATTCTATTTGTGCGACGGCCTTTCGCACCCTTATCAGCGCCAATAATACGCCTGTCACCGCTGACTGCCTCACAGCCATCCCCCGTAGACCTACTCACTTGAGCCCTACACAGCCCTCTTCTCTCCTGTCCATTTGCCGCCAAAAAAGACAACGAGCAAAACATCCAACAAGGTCTCAAACTTTTTTGCGCTAGCAGATAAGCGCTCAGCGCCAAATGCTAACGAGGGAACAGACAACATGGCCCTGTCGAAAGAAGACCTCCTGGGCATGTTCAAAGACTTTAAAACTGATCTTCGGAAGGGTCTCAGCCAGGACAGGCGTCCATGGAGCAACTCCGATCTGACCTCACGGACAGACTGTCCTCCCTACAACAAGATGTGGACTCGGTAGGCACGAGAGTGCTACACCTTGAAACGCAGACACAAGAACATTTTTTTTTTTTTAAATTATATTTTTATTGCAGAGTTATAAACCACAGGATACAGTTAGTCAACCAGTTCACTCGTGACATCCCCCCGTTCAATAAGAAATCCAAATTGTACACAGCCATTCAGCCCGCATCCCGGAGGCCGGGCGGCATATTGTTTCATTCAATAGAAAAACATCACGGTGTATGTCCCATAGGGACCATGGTTGAAAAGTCGTTTTACGTATCTGCTTTTACCCCCCCACCCGCAACAACACTTCCGTCAGCCATCCCAGTAATAATCAGTGGTACCGCCCATGTCGGGGCCTGCCCTAGGCGCTATGGTTCTGTCTCGCCTGGCCGCTCCCCCCAGCCATTCCACACTCCACACAGTACCCACCATCCTAATAGAGTCAAGGTACCCAGACGGGCTACCATCTAATGGCTTCCGACCCACCCCAAACTCCCCTGAACCAGTCCCCCCAAGGCCACCCCCCCTGGCAACTGCTAGGTGTACGCCTCGTCCTGTCGAGTTGGATGGATCCACTACAGTGCGGGATACAGTACTTCTGTGTTCGCCCCGCGGTGTCCACCGGCTTAGTTCTCAGCATCCTCGTCCTCTACCAAAGAATCCCGCAAGGCTTGCACCACTAGCTCCCATGCACGCGCCGCATCCAATACCTTCTCATTCCCCATCTTGACGGCCTGCTTCATCCGGAGCACACTCTCGCAGTCAGACCACCGCAGCAATTCATTCTTCCATCTACGCAGTGAGGGTGCCCCCCTGGACTTCCAATGCCACGATATTTCCTTCTGCGCCAATATCAGACCCAGATCAATGAATTTGCTCGTCACCTTGGTGTGTTTGGTGTGCGGGAACCAGAGCAGCAGGCACGCCGCCATATCAAATTCCACCTCCCTGTCAGTCACTTCGTTCAGGAGTTCCCCTACCTCCGCCCAATAGGTCCCCAGGTGCGAGCACCCCCAAAACAAATGGTCCATGTCCGCTCCCAGAGACGAACACCGTGGGCATTGAGCATCCGGCACCTGGAAGTACCGCTGTAATTTCTCAGGAGTTAAATAAGCCCTATGAAGCACATAGAAATGTTCTTGCTGAAAGCGCGCATTTCTCGTGCCCTTCCACGTGCGCCGCAGGATGTGTCCCCATGCCGTATCCGGTATGGGCCGGCCCACGCTCTCCTCCCATTTAGCCTTGAGCCCTTGGAGCGGTTCCAGTCCCTCATTCAGCATCCTATTATGGAGGCACGTCACGGCTTTGAACGTGCCTGCCGCCATCACCACATATTGGCACGCCATAGTCGTTGTTGGTTCCATGAGCCCCCCTTTCCAGTGCTTCTGTATGGCAGCTACCACTGCCGCGTGTAGGAGGAACCCCCCATCGGGCAGCCCGAACTGGTCCCGGAGCGCTTCAAACGGTGCTAAAGCCCCGTCTATATATAAGTCGCCTACTACCTGCAGTCCCGCCTCCTCCCAATCCAGCAACGGGGACCAATCTCCCCCATGCGGCACGGCCGTCAGCATGCCAATCGGGATCTCCGGCGCGTAAGGCCGCGACGCCTTCGCAGGCTCCTCTGCCAGCACAGCCGGAGCGTCCTCTCCTCCATGGTGAGGGCCCGCAACTCAAGCCTCTGTTGCATGACAATATAGGACAACACGTGGCGTTGTATCCCCCGATCCCGGTCCTCCTCTGGACCCCGAAGCACCCTAGCTACGTTCTGTGTTAGGACCTGCAACTGCGCCGCTAGATAATACAGCTCGAAGTCGGGCACAGCCATGCCCCCTTCTATCTTGGGGCGAAGGAGCGTGCTCAGGGCCACTCTACGGCGGCCATGCCCCCATAGGAAGCCAATAATCATTGATCTCAGTTCTCTAAAGACCCCCTGGGGAATCCAGACAGGCAGCGTTCGGAAATAATAGAGGAAGCGGGGGAGCGCCACCATTTTCAAAAGTGCAATCCTACCCAGAACCGTCAGCGGGAGGGTCGACCAGAAAGACAAGCTGCCCCTCAGTGCCCGGACACAGCGACCAATGTTGCCCTCCAATAGGTCCGCAGTTGCGTGGTAGATGCGAACTCCCAGATAGGTGAAACAAGATGGCTCCCACACCACGCCCAAGTCGCCACCAGGGTCGGGCGATCCCGCTCGCAGCGGGAACACACAAGTCTTCGCCCAATTGACCTTAAGGCCCGACAGCCGGCCGAACTCCGACAACAGATCCATCGCTCCGGCCAATGCCCGCGAGGTGTCAGCTAGGTACAGGAGCAAGTCATCCGCATATAGCGATATATAATGCCACTGCCCGGCGCTGGCTATCCCCGTGTACCTGTCACCCGACCTCGCATGGACCGCCAAAGGTTCCATCGCCAGAGCAAACAGTAGGGGGGACAGAGAACATCCCTGTCGTGTGCCCCTGCCCACCGGGTACGCCGCAGACACCAGGCCGCCCAAACGCACTCTCGCCGTCGTCGATGCATATAAGACCCTTGTCCACCTGCGGAACCCCTCGCCCCTGCCAAACCTCTCTAGGACTCCATCCAGGAACGGCCATTCCAAGCTATCAAAGGCCTTCTCGATATCCACGGACAGGACCGCCGGGGCTCCCTCCCCGTCCAAGATGGCGTCCATTATCCCCACCAGGCGGCGAATGTTCAGCGCCGTGCTCCTCGTGGGTATGAACCCGGCCTGGTCCCTGTGTACATGGCCCGTCATATATGGGGCCAGCCTGGTGGCTAGGATTCGGCTCAGAATCTTATAATCCACCGTCAGCATGGATAGCGGGCGGTAAGACCTCACATCCGCGGCATCCCGGCCAGGCTTTAGGAGCGGCACAATCAAGGCCTCCCGCATGGACCCAGGCAATGCCCCAGCCTCGAAAGCTTCTGTATACACCACCAGCAGCCTGGGAGCCAAGCTGTCCACATACTGCTGATAAAATTCAATCGGCAGTCCGTCCACCCCGGGCGTTTTGTTGCGGGCCATATGTTTTATGGCCACCCGTATTTCCGTGAGCGTGATCGGGCTACCCAGCTCCTTCGCGTCCTCCTCATCCAGGACCGGAAGCTGCCTCTCCCCCAGGTATTCCGCAATGTCCTGAACCCCCACTCCCAGCTGGCTCTGGTACAATTCCTCATAATACCCCCTAAAACGTTCCAATACCGCTGCCTGGGTGTACATCATCTCTCCCTGCGCATTACTAATGCTGAGGATCGGGCAGCCCCTAAGTTCTGGGTTAGCTAGTCTGGCCAAGAGGGTACCCACCTTGTCCCTTTCCGCATGCGCCCTGATGATATACTGCCTGTAGTCATAGCACCTTAAACGTTCCGTCTCGGTGGCGACCACTTCCTTCGCTTCCAATAGCTGGGTCTGTAAATCTGGCCTAGCCGGCCTGCGGCGCTCCAAGTCCCTCAACTTTTCTTCCGCTTTCATGAGGTCATTCAACACAGTTGTGCGAGCATTCGAAAACCTACCCAAACACACCCCTCTCACCACCACTTTCATTGCATCCCATTCAGTGGACCTACTCGTGGCCGTGCCCTCATTCACTCCGAAATAGCTATCAATGCCTTGCCGAACCGCGTCGCTGAACACAGAATCCTCAAGCGTCTCCGGCCGAAGCCGCCATGTTGGTATTACTGAGCGCTCTCTCTGCCACTGAATGTGTACCAATAGGGGGTTATGATCTGAGATAGTTCTAGCCAAGTACTCCGCATGGGAAATCAATGGGGCTAGGGATCCACCGCAGAGCACCGAATCAATCCTGACATGCAAATCATGAAGAGCGGAGTAAAAGGAATAATCCCTGGCTTCCCTGTGCCGCTCCCTCCAGACATCCAGCAACCCCCATCTATCCTGCCAGTCCTTCCTGTGTGCGGCCAACCTGCGCACCGGGGAGTCCACCAGGGGGGGATGGGACCTATCCAGGGCCACATCCGTGATCGAATTGAAGTCCCCCCCTAGCACTATCGGGCCCGCCAGGAAAGAGGCCAAAGACCCCGAGAGGCTATCAAAGTATCGAGCTTGATCAGTGTTCGGCGCATACACACAGCAGAAAACCACATCCCGTCCATATAACCTCCCCACCACCGCCACAAACCGGCCATCCGGATCCACGACTTGATTCAGCACTTGAAAGGGTATCCCCGCCCTCACCCAGATCAACACCCCCCTGGCATACGCTGAGTAAGTGGTGCCAAACACCTGGCCCCGCCATCTTTTCTGCAAGGCAGCACACTCTTTTTTGGTGAGATGAGTCTCCTGGAGCATAGCAATCTGAACCCCCCTGCGTACTAGATATGCATGGACCTTGTGACGTTTCACCATAGTTCGTAGCCCCCGGACATTCCACGTCAGGCATTTCAAATTAGGTAATGTCCCCATTCCAGCTTCGTACAGTCCGAATCAAATAACGAAGGTTCATAGCCCCCCCAATGCAGTTGCCCCCCCCCCGAACATACCCAAAACAGAAAAACTTCCCAAACCCCACTCCCCAGGACAGAGCACACGAACCCAATGTCCGCCCCCATCCAAACCTTGAACCAACTTCTCGCACTCTTACCCTGTGGTCTCCACCACAGTCGGCCTTAAGGGCCCAAGGGGGGTGAATCACCGCCGATCCCAGCAAGCGGAGCCCGCGCCCCGCGCCTTCATCCCCTCCGAAGCACACAGCCCCCCCTCCCGGCATCCCGCCCTCCATCAGCAGGATACCACCCTACCATGAAGTCTCGATCTAGTCCCAATCCAACCTCAGCCGCAAAAGATACCATCCGATGTCTGTGGGGTCACTATCGGCCCCTTCGAGCTTTCCGCCTCTAAGAGTTCCTCTCCCGTCCTGCTGCCTTCCCCTCCCGAGTCCGTTTCTGCCCGTTCACTGTTCTGTTGCGACCCTGTAATGGCCGCCGTCGCTGCGAGTGCATCCCTCTTCTCCGCCGCCATTTGAGCCTCCCGTTTCTCCCGCTGGCGCCTGTTGCGGGATCTGATGCGTTGCGATTGCCTCACCCGGGGCTGCTTGGGTTCGTCTCGTCTACTTTTATGCGATCTGTCCGTCCCCGCTCTATACGACTCCAGCCATTGCCAAACTTCATCCGGAGTCTGGAAAAAGTGCGCAGACCCATCCAGTATGATCCGCAGCTTAGCCGGGTAGAGCAAGGAGTACTGGATGCCTTCCTCCCTGAGCTGCTTCTTCACTGCTAGGAACGATGCCCTGTTCTTCTGGACCGCTTGGGTGTAGTCCGGGAAGATCGTAACCCTATTGTTCTCCACCTCATAAGGGCCCAACATCCTGGCCCGCTGGATGAGGAGATCTCGGTCCTTGTAGTGGAGGAGCCGCACCACCATCGGTCGGGGGGGGCGGCCAAGCCCCGGCGGGCGAGCAGGTACCCGGTGAGCCCGCTCCAGAGTGAAAAAAGGAGTGAGCCCCTCCGGTGCCACCACAGTGCGGAACCAGTTCTCCATATAGGCCACCGCATCCTCCCCCTCAATCCGTTCCGGCAGGCCTACGACCCGCACGTTGTTCCGTCTATTGCGGCCTTCGGCATCCTCCGCTCCAGCGAGTCCAGCCAGGCCAATATGTCCGTGATCCTGTGCTCCGCGGTCACCACCGATGGCTTCAGGTCCAGCAACAGTTGGTCATGGTCCTTAACCCTGTCCGCCAGCTTCGCATGATCCGCACGTAGCAGCCCCAGGCCCGTGGCCACTTGGGCGATGTCTTGGTGCAATGCGTCCTTAGTCGAGGTGATCGCATCAAGTATGGCATCTAAACGCCGGTTCAGCCGCTGTTCTTGGTCAAGCTCCGGGGAGGGATTCTCGCCTAGCCGAGTTGATGTCGCCGAGTCCCCCTCAGCGCGTCTCTCGGCCATCGGCCCTCCGATCGCCGCCATTCCAGGGTGCTGCGTCACAGGTCCAAGAGCCCGTTTTTCGTCGGCGCCCGTAGGTCAGTGCCAGTCGCCGGGCACCGGGTAGAACAATGTCCCCACCGACTCTCTCAGGAGCAACTACCAGCGAGGCGAACTCCGCTCCGCCGCCCCCCTCGGAAGCCTGAGGGGGAAAGGATGAGTCTTAGGGCGGTGGCCAACGAGGGTCCCCAAGCTCCGGGCGAATCAAGGCAGCGTCCCCTGGTCTCAGGACACAGCACCGCCGACCCTAGTGCCTCGATCAGCTGATTGCAGGATCTCTTGCCAGTCGGCGACAACTTGGCTCAGGGCTGAAGTTCGGGGCCGTCCAACCTCCTCGCCGCCATTTTCTTCGCACCCTCGGCAACACCTCGGCCGCTTCTTCCACTCGGTCTCCTCGGGGCCAGCAGTCCCCCAGCGACTCTCCGATTGTGCCCAGCTGTCCCCTCACACTTCAGAGGGCAGGAGCGTCGTCTCCGGGTCGCCTAGGGTTCCGAAAACAGGAGAATTAGCGGGATTCCGCGCGGAGCTGCGAGCTCACGCCGCCATCCCGATCGGCGTCCAAGCCACGCCCCACGCAGACACAAGAACATGACATTCGCACCACTGAACTGAGAGAAATGGTTAGGAGCCTCCAGGATCAGCTCTATCAGGCACAACTTAAAGCAGAGGACCTTGAGAACCGGGCCTGAAGAGAGATTTACAACCTTCAACTTCGAGACCTGAAGGAGACAGCGGAGGGCCCTGACTTGGACGCCTTCTTGGAGGGGTTCTTTGTGGAAATCCTGAGTCCACAGACTCTAAAAAATCAAACTGGACCGTGCTCATCGGTTGGGCGGGCTATCGACCGGGGAAAAGAAACGTCTGTGAGATGTCCTAGTCAAGTTTCACTCTTATAAAGTCAAGGAAGCGGTTCTGCTAGCAGCTAGGAAGAAGGGGAATGTCTCCTTCCAGGGCCAGTCATGCACCATATACCAAGAGCTGGCGCCTACAACCCTGGCTAGAAGGCAACTGTTCAGACTCATCACCTCTAAGCTGCATGACGACAAGATACAGTACAGATGGACCTACCCATTCGGGTTGAGCTTCGAGTTTAACAACAAACAACGCCATGTTACTGACTTAAAAGTTGGTCTGGAACTACTGAGTCTCCCACCAGAGGGACCTGCCGCACAACAACGCCAGGCACTACACAAGGTAGCCCACCGGTTTCCCCCTGGACCGTCAGCTCGCCGCAAGTAAAGGGCATGACATGAACACTCTACTCCTGGCCTCAGTTGGGCGTTGAGAACAAAATGTCAAGGTAACAGCGTGGTCATGGGTCAACTAGCGTTCACCTGCGGTTTGTTGATAGAGACAGCACCTACTACTAACACTAGAAGGCCTTCTTCCTGGCACTACAAGTCATTTGCGGGTCCACCACCGGGCCCATCCCTCTGACATAGGCAACACCCCTGATGGTCCTTGGTTGACTTGACACGCTTATCGAACAACGAGGGGTGGATCCTTGCCCTCAGACGAGGTAGGACTCATTTTGCATCCAAGGCCGAAGTGACGCTTAGACTGTGACTTCCTTCAGCTTTGGTCAGGATCTACTCCTGTGTGTGCCCTTGAGACTTAGATCCTTCTTTAGCCTTGGCTCTTGAGGTAATTGCGCACATTTGTAAATTGAGGAACTGTTTTGCAATACGTCCCATTAGCCAGGGGCAACGACACCACATTCCTGTAAATTGATGCACAATTCTGTTGTTTCCACTATAGCTGCACGAAGCTGAAACCTCGATTTCTGTTCAGAATGGACGCGGACGGGGACCTCGGTCGTACCGTCCTCCTGAGTCCCCGTGTGGTCTTCCTTCCCCAGCCGGGGACATGCCAGCGGTAGCTCAACTGCAGCTATTGTTAACGTTTATTTTGATGTTTTTGGGGTTTGAGGGGAGGGAGGGGAAGGGTGACAGTGGTGGCTCTCCACTACTTTATCATGATGATTTCTTTTGCTCTAACATGCTTACCAACAGCATCAAATTATGGGATATTCACTTCTGGAGATTTTCAGGAGACCGTATCGAGATGGCTAACTCTAGTGGTGGGACATTGTTTTACACTTTAACATATTGACGATAACCATTGGATCATGGAATGTTTAGGGGCTTAACTCACCCCAGAAGCGTCAAAAGGTGTGGGAATATATAATTGACCACCATCTCGATATAGTGGTTTTACAAGAGACTCACCTTGCTAGAGCTGAGGACAGACGCTTTCGTCATAAGCAATACCCACTGATACAGATATATAGATCCTCTGCACCCACAAAACATAGAGGGGTGGCGCTCTTATTTCATTCTTCCACAAAATTTCAACTGCTGGATGTCCAATCTGACAAGTATGGCCGCCTGATTATGGTCAAGGGCCGTTTGATGAGCAAACTTTGTACCTTCTTAGCAGTATACGCACCTAATACTGGACAAACTGCCTTTTTAAATACACTAGTTGGGAAAATTCTAGATTTTGTAGAGGGACCAATGATACTCATGGGCGACTTCGACCTGGCAGAAAGATCTAGATAGCACTCACCCATACCGTTCTGACATACTAAGCAGCACTTCCACGACCTGGGTCTTCTGGACGCCTGGCACAATCTACACCCCCAATCTCGTGACTACATTTTTTATTCTCATGTCCACTGCACGTATTCCAGACTCGACTACATTTTCATTAGTCAGACTTAACTGGGGGCACTGCAGGACGCTAGAATATTTCCCCTCTCAGTGTCAGATCATAGTCTGCTCTCAATATGCTTGGCCTGGAATAGCAATGTCTCGACTACACCCAGATGGGATTTTACGGCCTCTCTCACGTGCGAAAAAATATCCTGCAAAGAGTTGTGAGAATCCATTACTGAATTTTTTTAACATTAATAAACTGGAAGACACATCTGAATATACCACCTGGGACACGTTTAAGGCAGTCTTTAGAGGGAAATGCATTGCCCTTAACTCAGCGTTGAATACACAACCGACCAAAGAGAGGGAAGCTCTGAAAAAAGAAGTAGCCACAACCGAACACGCACATAAAACACACCCCACAAGGGAAATTCTTCGCAACCTGAACGCTATGAGGGGCAAGCTCAGAGCTATTTATAACAGGGCGGAATATACGCTCCTAAGACTCCGACACTTATCCTATTCCCGAGCTAACAAGATTGGCAAACACTTAGCCATACAGCTAAAAGAAATGCGAGAACGAGAATACATAGGAGGTATTCAGGGGAACAATGGGTTGCTCATGCATAAAGATGAAGAAAAGGCCAATATCTTTGGCTCTTTTTACAAGGCTTTCTACACCATGGACCAGTTAGACATGAACACTCAATGCAACTATCTTCAGACACTACACTTCCCACTGGTTTCTTCCTATTGGAACAACACTCTTACTGCCCCCATTACCTCTGAAGAGGTAACCGCTGCTATAAAATCTCTCAAATCCCACAAGGCCCCTGGGCCAGACGGATACACCGCCCAATTCTATAAAACTTTCACCCCAGGCATCCTACCGCACCTCACGCGGCTATTTAACAAAATGGCGGAGGAGACAACAGAATTAATGTCCGAGTTTGTGATTACGGTTATACCTAAGCCAGGGAAAGATCCCCATCTATGCGCCTCATATCGTCCCATCGCTCTCCTAAATCTGGACGCGAAGCTTTATTCCTCTATCCTAGCTAAGCGACCTAATGACCCTCTCCCTGATCTTATACACCATGAACAATCAGGATTTATCAAGGGTCGACAAACACATGACAACACCCGAAGAATTGTACATCTAACAGAGAAGGCCAATAGACGACGTATCCCCGGTATACTGGTGGGTCTAGACGCCGAGAAGGCCTTTGACAGGGTAGTTTGGACATTCCTATTCTACACTCTCACAAGCTTTGGGTTCGCACCTAAATTTATCACCTTGATTCGGGCTTATTATGTCCAACCGCACTCCAGGGTGCAAGTCAATGGAATACTCGGACTCCTTTCTCCATTCCAGGGGTACTCGTCAGGGGTGCCCTCTCTCGCCCCTACTTTTTGCCCTTAGCATTGAACCCTTGGGGATGGCTATCAGGGCCAACCCCGATATTCAAGGAATACCCTTCAGTGGTGACTCACACAAAATCTCACTCTTTGCTGATGACGTCCTCTTGTCACTCTCTGATCCCGCTAGGTCCCTTTCCCCTTTACAGTCCGAACTGGAAAGATTTGAAGCAGTGGCGGGCTTCAAGATAAACCTTGGCAAATCATACATACTTAATCTGACTCTCCCACAAGCGAAAATGTGTGTGCTACAGTCACTCACGTCTCTCCAATGGGCCGCTTCCTGCATACAGTACTTGGGGGTCCAGCTAACACCCTGGGTCGACGGTCATTTTAATGCTAACTTTCCCCCCATTCTCACCCGCATTCAAACAGATCTTGCGAGGTGGAAACCTCTCTTTCTCTACTGGCTTGGCCGTATGCACGCGGGCAAAATGACACTCCTTCCCAAGCTCCTCTACTTATTCCAAGCCCTACCCATAGAACTAGATAGAGATTTTTTTTTCGGTAGAGTTAAATCCATGATCCTTCACTTCATTTGGCAAAGGGGGCGTGCCCGCTTTTCTTTCACCCTATCACGTCGCTCCTGAGCAGAGGGCGGAGTGGGACTCCCAGATATTGCACTGTACTATAAGGCAGCACAATTGAGGGTACTGACGGAATGTCCAAACGCGTGTCTGAAAAACATTGGCTACATATGGATCGTAGTGTTGCGGGGAGAACTATATGGGATTTAGCTTGGCGCCCCAGGAAGGACCGGCCTAAGAATGCATACCTCAGTACTCCTGCACGTACCACCTTGAAGGTATGGGACTCGATGGACTTCCTTTCCCTCACCATTCACACCAATTCATTTCAACCCAGCCTTCCCCCCAGGCCTACACTAGGGACCCTTTAACGCCTGGAGAGAGGGAGGATGCCTCGCTCTGACACACCTTTTTCATAACGCTGACCCCCGTACCTTTGACTGCAAATGGGACTATGGCCTAGAGAACATAGAACAATACCATTACACTCAGTTATTACATTGGGCTCTCACTCCAAAAGTTCGGGAAGCAGCCACTCGCCCCCCTTCGAGATTTGTTATGTTATGTTATGTTAAAAGTGTTTATTACCGCGCACATACACCAATTGGTTTCTTGGCGCTCGGGGACCATGGAGGAGGACACAGGGGGTGTAGGCAGCTAGCCGTAAGCAAGACGGAACAAATGAGTTTTCAGAGATTTGCGGAAAGTGGGATAATCAGAAGTGAGCCGAATTGGGAGGGGAAGGGAGTTCCAAGTGGATGGGGCAAGGAAAGAGAAGCCAGCACCACCATGCTTCTTGCGTCTGAACCTGGGAAGGATCAGTAGATTGTGGGCAGAGGATCTGAGGTGTCGGGAGGGAGCATAAGGGTGTAAGCAGAGGGAAATGAAAGCAGGGGCAGAAACAAAGAGAGATTTGAAGATAGTGCAGCCCAGTTTAAAGATGCAACGTTGGGCAACTGAGAGCCAGTGAAGGGTTTTTAGCAACGGGGTGACATGTTGGTGTTTGGGCTGCTGGAAGATTAATCTGGCTGCCTGGTTTTGCACCAGTTGGAGCCGTTGAAGATGGTATGCTGGGATCCCCACGTATAGACAGTTGGCATAGTCTAAACGTGAGGTAACCAGGGCCAAGATGACAAGAATGAGAGCCTCTGGAGATAGGAACCTTCGGATCTTCCCGATCCTGCGTAGATGGAAGAAGCAGGCCGAGGTAACAGCATTAATATGCGGCCGCATCAAGAGGTCACTGGAGATGGTAACACCTAGGCTCTTCACGGAGTCAACTGGGCAGGGAGGGGGGCCAAGGGCAGGGGGCCAGAAGTTGGGAGTCCAAGGATGTGGGGGCCCAGCAATAAGGACCAGCTCTGTCTTGCTGGGGTTGAGCTTCAGCTGGCTGAAGTTCATCCACTCATAGATGGAAAGCATAGTGGTTTGGAAATTAGAGCGGGAGAGAGGGGAAGAGTCGATAGGAAAGATAAGTTGCAGATCATCTGCATAATTAAAGGTGGTAACAGAAAAGTGGCGGAGAGAGACCAGGAGAGGCTGCATATAAAGATTAAACAAAAGAGGAGATAAAGCAGAGCCCTGGGGGACACCACAGGAGAGTGAAATGCAGGGGGCAGAAAAGGAAGATAAGTGTACAGATTGGGTCCGGAGTTGGAGGAAGGATACAATCCAAGACAGGGCCAGGCCCGAGATCCCAGCATTTCTGACACGGTCGACCAAGATGTCATGGTCGACCGTGTCAAAAGCGGCCGAGAGATCGAGTAGCACTAGGGCCTGGGCCATGTTCTTATCAGCCCCCTGTCTCAGCGTGTCCATAACCGCTATCACCACTGCCTCCGTGGAATGGGAGGGTCTGAATCTGGCCTGTTGATCATCGAGGAAATGAGTTTCCTCGATGAAGGTACTCAGGCAACGGGTGACGTAGGTTTCCATGACCTTCCCCAGGTAAGGGAGAAGGGAAATGGGTCGGTAGTTGCCCAGGACCGCAGGGTCGGAACCGGGTTTTTTTAGAATAGGTACTACCACAGCGCTTTTGAAAGCAATGGGGACAGAGCCTGTGGAGAGTGAACGATTTAGGAGGTCCAGAGGAGGGCCAGGACAGGCCATGAAGGCGTCTCTGAGGATTTGGGGAGGGCAACAGTCCTTGGGGGAGCCTGAGCCCACAGCCAAGAGTAATGAACGGAAAGTGTCTAAAGAGATAGGGGGAAATACATTCAGGGAGTGAGGATTCGAAGAGGGAAGGGCGCTGATCTGAGACATAGTAGTAGGGGGAAAATTGTTTTTAATCGTGGAGATTTTGTCAATAAAAAAAGAATTAAGGGAATCGCACAAAGCTTGAGAAGGCAGAGGCTGAGGTGTTACACGGTCGGGTAAAGAGAGTTCAGCTACAATGGAGAAAATTTCTTTTGTCTTGGATGCAGAGTTGATAACTTTCTGGGAGAAATGAGCAGATTTGGCCATAATAATGGATTTTTTGTAAGATTTTAGTAAGTTGGTGTAAGCAGACTTCAATAAGGGATCATAGTTACGCCTCCAACGGCGCTCAGCCTGACGAAGAAGGAGTTTGCTGGCCTTCAGTTGGTCAGTGAACCAGCGCTGAGCGTCGTGGGGTCGCTTAGATTTAATGATTTTAACTGGAGCGACTACGTCACTGGCTTGAGACAGCCATTGATCCACTACGGCTGCTTGAGAGTTCAAAACCAGGTGGCTAGGGGGGAGAGTGGAAGCAAGGGTCGAGTGAAGGAGAGAAGTATCGGCGTGCTTCCAATTACGTGCCGAGAAGTTGGAGGCGAGTGGGGGGTGGGTGGGTACTAAGCATGGGCGAATTTTGCGAATCTCGCGTTCGCGGATTTTGCGGATTTGCGAACTCTCAATCTGCGAATTCTCGCGAATTTGCAGATTTTTTTTTATGTTCGCACGGGTTTCTGCAAGTTCGCGAGGGTTTTGTACAATTTCGCAAATTGCGAAATTGTACAAAACGCGTGCGAACTTGCAGCAACCCGTGCGAACACAATGACATGAAGAGAAAGAAGCTCCTGGTCACAGGAACAGCACAGGGATTGCGCTCATGAAAGTGAAGGATGCAAAGGCCTCTACCCAGCATCACAGCTGATTTTCCACAGTAGATTTGGGAAGAGGCACACCTGTCCCGCCTCGAAGACGCTCATGATTGTTTTTGGGCTAATGAATGAGTCACTGAATTTGAGCATCAACTACTTCGAGCGACCATGTGTGTGTTACTATGCAATCGCCCCGAAAGGCGCAGGGGTCCCTTGAGTGAGCTGTCCATCATAGTGGGTGAATGGCGGGAAGACGGTGCAAACCGCGAGTGTGTGCGCGGGGCCAAACGTGCGGGGCTTCCATGCGAGTTCACATGCCTCTTGTGTGCATAAAAGGTCAGAGAAAGATCAGTTCAGCAGATGAAGAGAAAGACGCCCCTGGTCACAGGAACAGGACGGGTATTGCGCTCGTGAAAGTCAAGGATGCAAAAGCCTCTATCCAGCATCACAGCTGATTTTCCACGGTACATTTGGGAAAAAAAGCACACCAGCCTGGCCTGTTGTAACTATTTTACGATGGCGCCGGCAAGCTGCCAGCGCCATCCTAAAATAGTTACTAAATTAGCTTCAACAGGAAGCTCTAATAGATAAAATCGAGCACCTGCTTTATTTTATCTATTAGAGCTTCCTGTTGAAGCTAACTTAGTAACTATTTTAGGATGGCGCTGGCAGCTTGCCGGCGCCATCGTAAAATAGTTACAACAGGCCAGGCTTCAACTTTTGCCCCCAAATCCGCCGCTCGCGGATTTGCGAATTCTCTGTAAATTCGCGGGAGTTCGCGGATCGCGAATTTACCGAAAATCCGCAAAATCCGCAAGCGTAACGGATTTTCCGCCCATACTTAGTGGGTACAGAGATTTTTAGGGCAAAAGAAATGAAAAAGTGGTCGGACCAAGTGCAGGGATACACCAGTGGAGAGGTAATATCCAGATTGGTGGTCCATACCTGATCCAAGGTATGGCCCTTGATGTGAGTAGCAACAGAGATATGTTGAGAGAAATTTAGGCCAGATAGCAAACCAGAGAATTCAAGTGAAAGGGAGGATTCAAGGGGTCAAATGGCCAATAATTAAAATCGCCGATGATCAGGATCCTAGCAGAATTAATGGTCAGTTGCGAAATGAAATCACTGAACAAAGATGGGAAGGAGGGCATATTAACAGGGGGACGGTACACTAAAACACAAATGAGGGAGTGTTTGGGAGAGGTGAATTTCAACGTAAGAATATCAGAGTTCAATATAGGGGTGGTTGTTAAAGAAGTGAATTGTAGGTTGGAGCGAATGATGGCAGCAACTCCGCCACCCGGTCTGCCAGAGGTCCTGTTAGAGTGAAGGATATAGTAGCCCGAGGGTATTGCGGCCAAGATGTCAGGAGAGGAGTCCGCGTGTAGCCAAGTTTCAATGAGGAGCAAGATGTCAATATTGCCATCCTCGAGAAGTTGGAACACCTCAAGCTGGTGTTTCGGGAGAGAGCGGGTGTTGAGATACACTACAGAGATGGAACGCGTACCAGGGGAACTAGGCCTGGAAGATATGGGGGTGGCAGAGGTGGAGGGAAGGATAATAGAAGGAGGAGCCAAGGGGGCACTGGATGAAAAGTGGGAGAAAATGCCATGATTCCGAGCGATAGCAATCGTATGAGGGGCAGGAGGAGCACAGGAATAAAAAGAGCGAAGTTCCTGTGAGGTATATGTAATGCGTCGAGCAGCATGCATGGCCCCGGGCCTCGATCGGCCGCGGACGGGCGCAGACGGGCTTGACTTATGCGCGACTTCGGCTCGAAGTCGGCGCTCCCGCTGCGCTCGTCCGCTGCGCTTCCTCCAGGTTGCCATTTATGCTAGTCGACGTTAACCACTAGACCGCTCACCTGCACGGTGGAGAGGCAGGGCAGAAGTGGTGCAAAGCCGGAAGTGGCGCTCGTGCAGGGACCCTCCGCACAAACGGCACACTGCCGGGGCGGACCGGGGTCGAGAGCGAGGAGAGAGGTGAGCAGTTAGCAGTAGGTAGCTAATAACAGAAATGGCAAATGCGGGCGCTAAGCAACAAAAGAGAAAATCAGGTTTAAAAATTCACAGCCAGCTCGTAGTCAGCTGGAGTGCAGTTTAAAAGTATTTCACCGGCAGCGCTGATACACGCCCGCGGCCAGTAGCCACGATTGTCCTTCGTTTCCAAAGCTACCACTATGAAATGGGTAATCTCGTTCATATATAATTACCTACTCACTACCACACTCTCCCCACGTCCATGGTACATGAACATGTGGGAGGGAATTTTGCAGCGCGGTATGCGCATTATTGAACACCCTGAGTTCAGTGTAAGCTGACTTCTCCTTTCGGGCACGGTCCGTGGAATCGCTGACAAAATATCGAAGGTCAGAATATCGACCTACAAAAATATTGATGCAAGTATATCGAAGTCAAGAATATCGACATCCTATCTACATAATGGTAAGTACAAAAATATCAGGAAAAAAATATCAATGTCAAAAAATATTGGTTTTAAAAATATCGTTTTTTATTTAAGTTAAAAAATAATGTAAAATAAAGTAAATACACATAATTAAAATGAACATATTACAAATATTTTAAAATGTTTATAAATTATAAGTAATATATATATATAATGTAAAAATACGTTAAACATATACATATAATACATAATATATAGACTTACTAAGTTTTTAATAATTATTTTAATAACTTATAATTTAAAAATGTATATATAAATTATAAATATATCTATACACAAAACAATAATATAAATAAAAATGTAATATATATATATATATATATATATATATATATATATATATATATAACAAATAAAAATATATAAATATTTTTAATCTTTTTCATATTAATTGTATACTACATTAACTAAAAGAATAAAAAAAATTAGATAGCAGAGGAAATAAAATTACTATTCCAACTCCAAACAGTGCAACAGTTGGGAAATTGTTGGATAGTGTAGGGGTAAAAATTCCTATTGCCACCCCAGTGAGTGCAACAGTAGGAAAAGTGTTGGATAGCTTAGGGGTAAAAATTACTATTCCCACTCCAGTGAGTGCAACAGTAGGGAAAGTGTTGGTTAGCGTAGGGGTAAAAATTACTGTTCCTGCTCCAGGGAGTGCAACAGTTGGGAAAGTGTTAGATATCTTGGGGGAAAAATTACTATTCCCACTGCAATGAGTGCAACAGTTGGGAAAGTGTTGGATGGCGTAGGGGTAAAAATTACTATTCCCACTCGAGTGAGTGCAACAGTAGGGAAAGTGTTGGATAGCGTAGGGGTTAAAATTACTATTCCCACTCCAGGGAGTGCAACAATAGGGAAAATGTTGGATTTTGGATAGTTCAAATTTACTATGCCCACTCCAATTTAAGCAACTGTAAGGAAAGTGTTGGCCCTTCGAGTGATGACATTTTCCATTCTCACTCTAACCTGAGCAACAGAACGGAAACTATTTGTCTTTGGAGGGGTCATTTACCATTCCCTCTCTGTCATGTGCAGAATTAGAGTGACTGCTGGATGTTTGAAGGGTTACATTTATTGTTCCCCTTCAAACTGACCAAAAGTAAGGAAAACGTTTGTTTGACTTTTGATTAGATTTACTATTCCCACTCCTAAATTAAAACAAACTTCATATAGATAAAAAATAAACAGTCACTAAATTTCAACAAATATATTTAAAAATATCATATTTTTAACATTACATAATTTATATAAATAATTAAAAAGATAACATTACATTAAAGAGTATAAATCAAGTGATATTAAAACATATTTGCACATTAAAAACATGAAACTATATATGTATTTAAAACACCCATCCTTCTAGCTTAAAATTCCAACACCCAGAAAAACAAATAAAAATAATACTAGAAAAAATGAAATGCACAAAAGATACAATAGTCTAGTTACCCAATTGCTACCTTCATACCAGCCAGGAAAATGTTGTTGATTTCCTCTCAGCTGATTCAACAATGTTCTTTCAAGCATTGTGGAAGATCCTTGGGCACTCATGGCCAGTACTCCGGAAAACCCCCACCTCTGTGCTAAATGTACGTATTTGCAATTCAGAAAACTGTTGAAAACCTTATATTTCCAAGAGGTGTTAAACTATAATCTTCTGCAACAGGGAAAATGAATGGGTTTCGGACTTTACCGTCCATCATATTAGGCTCAAACCCCATTTATGCGTTTACACTGTTTCTTTTAGTTTTCGTGTTTGTTTGCTTCCCTCTTAGTGCTCTGACGTGACTAAGGTAAAGTGATGGAGCTATACAAATTTGGTATAAATAAATAAAGCATGTGTTAGCATTTCTACCAGTGTTTTCTTCTGTCTTACCACCTTCTCAGTGGCAGAGTATCCTATCTCATCTGGAGGAAGATCAATCCTGGTTGGTTTATTGATGAATATTTATCATTGGCCCAGGCAGTCTTCAAATCTAGCTAATTGATTTTAGTTGCCAATTCATTTTGGTTGACCATGTAGATGGTAAAAGACACTAAGGTAATTGCTGATGTATTGCTCTTCATAAGCATAACACAAGTGGACACTCCCCATCATGGTGACAATGAAAAACCGAATTCCCAGACGCAAACACTGACGGCAGTGGTGGAGGACCCAGAAGGCGGATAACAAAATATGTGAGTTGCCCTCATTCCATGAAGAAAGATTAATGTGATGAACATACACAACAGCACATTTAAAAGTATGTAAAGGTGCCTATGCATAGATAGAGGAATTAGAATGCAACGCTTTTAAATCAATCCCCAATCGTTTTTAACTTGGTTTCTTGTTTTAAACGCAACGCTAGCAATTGTAAATTGAATTTGAATTTGTACCTGCTTCTGACGTGCATTTTCCCTGCCAATTGCACCCTCCCTGGACTTCAGCACTTCCGCTCTGCTAACGCGGTCTAGTGCCTAGGGGGTGATCAGTTGTTGCAGTGCTGTGCTGATTTGGTGGGCGGGCGGAAGGGAACACCTTAATTGCCACGCTGGAGCAGACGCGCAGCGGACGGGCGTGGCGGGTGCGCCGAAGACGCGCTTAAGGGAAGCCCATCTGCGCCCGACCGGGACCAGGAACCAGGGCCCCTGGCCTATCACTGATATATTCAGCGGAAGAACTCTTGGCCTTAGCCACCGGGAGCTGCGCCTTAGGTAAGAGTGTAGTAGATACACTAAGACCAGAAAAAATATTGGGCAATAACCGAGATGACGGAACCATGACTCCACAAAAAGACCATCACAAAATCATTGTGCCCAGTAAAACACCTGGCCTTAAGGTGGCTGTCCTTAACACATGCTCAATACAAATGCAGGCCTCTAAATTTTGTCGCTCCTTCAGGATGGAGAGATTGAAGTCCTGGCGCTCACAGAAACTTGACTAGGAGACACCTCGGTCTCAGACATGATTGCAGCACCCCCCGGAGACTTTGATGCCTTATGGCACAACAGACAAGACTAGAGGGGGTGGAGTGGCAATCCTCTATAATAAATGACTAGTGGTAGCTAAGATAGTGCCAGAGAGCAAACACAGACAATCTAGGAGTGAAAATCTTGTCTAAGACCTCCTGCCTTGTACTCCTGGTGGTGTACCGCCCCCACGATCAACTCCCAGGTTTAACTAACTTTTCGTTGAGATGGTTAGTGATCTTTGCTCACGTATCAACGACTCCTAGTGGTTGGCGACTTCAAATACCACTAGGACAAAACACCTAGAGAACCACTGGTCAGCCAATTTGAGATAGCTATGAGCTCGATGGAGCTTCACCAATTGGTTGATGCCCCAACCCCACATCAAAGGCCACACACTTGACCTTATCTAGACTTCCTGGCCACAGGCCAGTATTACTGACATCAGCATGTGTGCCTGGTCTGATCACTCGCTGATCAGCTGTTCGATCCCGTTGGGCAGCCAACTATTGCAGCCGCCCCCTGACTGGAGAATGGTGCCAAGCTGGAACAAAATTGAGGCAGATAAACTAGTGGGCACCTTACTCGGGCTCCCCCCAAAATAACCCATAATAGGTAACCTTGACCATGAGTGTGCAGCCCTCACCAACACTCTTAGAAGAGCCATTGATCAGGTGGCACCGGCTAGGAGGGATAGGGTTAGAAATAAGGGAAAGAGAGCACCCAGTTTCAATGAGGACTTGAGGGGCAGGAGGCGAACTCTACGCCAAGCCGAAAGGAGGTGGCTGAAATCAGGCAATCAAGCCGAGCTTGCAGCCCACAAACTCTTGCTAACCTCATACAAAAAAGCCATCATGACTAGGAAGGCTGAATATTATGAGGCAAGAATCACTGGCCTGGCAAATAAACAAAAAGACCTTTAGAATACTAAAAGAACTCAGCCAGAAGTTATAACCGAAAACTACAGCTACACCAGCAGACTGCAACACATTCCAGACCTTTTTTTGAAAAAGGTTGAGGACATCCTGGCTGAGATTGAGAGCACCCCTATCAACCAGGGTCCCCCAGACCAATACCCTGCACCCCTCCTTCCCGGCACCCAGCTCCCCTCTTTCCCTAATTTAGACCTGGCCTCCCTGTCACTGTCACAAAGGCCCCCTGATACACAAGGGATGCCTGGTTTCACCATGGGATGCCCAGGAGTGGACACCCCACAAGGAAAAGCCAGGAGGGGTTCCCTTGTGGTAGGAGTACAAGCGCCGGGATGCCTCCGGGTCACTGTTCGCGCTATACAAATACGCCACATTTAATGAGCTGTGTCAAATCGGGCTCGCCAGCAGAACCCCTGCCCTCCAAAGGTCTTCTGTATGGCCCTCCCGAGACTAGAAAGGAAGATCCTTGCTCTATTAAACCATTTTCTGGAGACAGGCTACATACCCTCCGGCCTGACGGAAGCCAGGGTCACCCCCCTGTTGAAGAAACCAGGGCCAGATGTTGCCATTCTTAAAAACTACAGGCCAATCTCCCAGCTTACCTTTTTGGCGAATGTTGTAGAGCAACATGCTCTAAAAATGCTTTCAGCCATTTTGGAGGTACATCAGCTACTCTAGGGGCAACAGGCTGGCTTCAGGGCTCGCTACAGAACTGAGCTGGTGATGCTGTCCTTACTCGATGAGCTCAGAGTTATGGACGATAATAAAAAACTGTGCGCCCTGGTTCTGTTAGATCTATCAGCAGCGTTCGACACTGTCAATCATTCACAGCATTGGCCTATATCACCGACCTGGGCATCTGCGGGTTGGCACACCAGTGGCTCGAGTCCTTCATGTCAGGCCGGTCCCAGAGGGTCCAGCTGGGTGAGCAGGTGTTGGACAGGGGCGTCCCCCAGGGCTCAGCACTGTCCCCGCTCCTCTTTAACATATATCTCCAGCCATTGATAACTGCCCTAGCGCGCATGGACTGTCAAGTCTTTAACTATGCGGACAACACACAGCTCATCCTCCAGATTGACAACTCTCATTAGGCCTACTCACAGGTACAAAACATCCTCCGATATACTGTGAATTGGATGACAGCCAATTCTTTAAAAGTCAACCCCGACAAAACAGAGGTCCTTGTCATCCCCTTAAAGACCAACCCTTGGAGTGATCTGTTCTGGCCCCAAGAGCTTGGCATCACCCCAACGCCATTAACGGTTGTAAAAAGCTTGGGCATCAAGATTGATGGCAATCTTTCCATGACCAATCAAGTTGTGACTGTGGTTGGAATTTGCACAGGCTTGCTGAGACCGATGCGGAAACTTGCCCCCTCCTCTCAACTGCAGCGCTACAGATGATCGGATCAGCCACAATCGTGTCCAGACTGGATTAAGGGAACGCCTTATACATTGGCCTCCCAGGAAAGTTTACTCACAAATTACAGGTGACTATGAACGATGCAGTTAGACTGATTTTCAGGCTTCCCAGAAGGACTTGCGACACCCCTGTGCTGCGCAAACTACACTGGCTCCCCATCAGGCAGAGAGCAAAATTCAAGGGCCTCTGCATTGCTCACAAAGGCATTTATGGCCAGGACCCGGCCTACATTAAGGAGCGCCTTGAGAACTATGTGCTGGGCCGTAAATTCTGGTCATCCTAGAGCTGCCTCTTGGCTGTCCCATGGTTCAAAACTGTATCCAAGGGAGGCAGAGCCCTCTCTGTCTTACTCCCCCAGCTCTGGAATCAAGTGCCATGATTGCCTCCGCATGGAATGTGCACTCCTCCCCTTCAGGAAACATCTCAAAACGCTCCTGTTCAGGGAGGCTTTGGACACAATCTAATCATCTGCCATGCGTGTTTGGTGACTGCCGGTGGGCTGGGCCACCCTCTCTAAGCGCTAAGAGACCTGCTGGTGATTATGCGCTTTAGAAATAACAGTTAACATAACATTTGTCCCAGACACCACTAGATACAAGATTAATTTTTGTGGCTATGATCTTTTTATTGTAAGAGTGATACATTTGATTCTTGTAGCTTTAGTTGACTTTTTGCCTGAGGGTGGAATTGAATCAATCTTTTGATTGCTAGATTTATGTTAAAAACATCATGCCAATGTTCACTAGGGGGGTATGTTGATTATATCTATATAGTGTTTTTATGTTGTGCTCTGTGTTTGGTAGATGACCATGGATGTTTCTTGGTCATTGTCCTAAGTAGTGTTAGTTGGATAGAAAGCTTGTGTGTTTCCTTGAGAGTGAGGTGGAATGGGATGTGTGTAAATATGGTTGTGGCAGTGTGCTATGAAAGAGAGTTATATGTATTTGTGTGAACTGTCAATGGGAGGGATATTTGTCAATTCTAATGCTACAGTCAAGGGTGTGTGATTTTGAATTGTGAATGTTCTGAGACGTTCTTGCAGGATTGTAGGGTGCTTTAGTAAGTTTAGTGATGAGACCTGTGTGAGTGTGTGTGTGTTGTTTGTGTAATATATGCCTCTGTCTATGGGTGTGTGTGTCTGCTTATCTGTCTGTGGATTTCTGTGTTTTGCCTCTCATTTTTTTGCTTCATTTATAATTTCTACAGCACACACACGCTCATTACGGAGTTGCTAGGCACTGCATACCTTTGCGGACGACTTAAAATAATTAGTGTAATTTCCATTTAATACAGCTAGGTTTACGGTGTACAATAGTTCATTATGCATGAGGTTTCTTAACTGGAATGACAGCCTTGGGGCAGGTTATGGGTATCTGTCTTCATGGCGTGGGAATGACTGATGGCAGTGTGCAGTGCACCGAGTTGGTGTCTCTGGGTAACAACCCTTACTTGGTTTTGCTTTCACCTGCATTAAAACAGGCCAGAAACTGTAACAACACAGTCGATAGTGAACCTGGACAGCACTACCATGAGATATACACCTTTACTGTAGAAAACACAAATATGTGACGTTTCACATACACAGGGAAAGTGTCATGAGGCCCACTCAGACTTGATCAAGTGGAAATCTCATTTAAATTGTAGGGGTGCATCATAGTCACGTGTAGAAATCAACATATAACCATGCACATTTTGTTAACATGAGGTGTTAGAGTTGTGCTTTAGTTTATGGATAAATTGCATGGAGAATTAATGTAGGAAATAGTTGTACCTATTAGAAAACGTTATCATGTGAAACTCATGCTGTGAAACTGACATCACTCACTTGTTAAATGGGCTCGACAATTAACCTTCTTTAATTAGTAAATGTATTAATTGAAATGCTAATAATGGTTATCCAAATTGTATTATTGAAAGAGATGCGTCTTATATTACCTGAAGTCCTAGGCCCGAAATACATGTCCCTGGAATCTCTTGCTTTATAGTTGAATTTCATGTGCACTGTAAATTCTGTTCTTTCTCACGTTTCATTGCAGGTGGAGAATATATTCTCTAGGAATAGAAATGTCTTTGTTTTATTAGTTAGGTGAGGAGATAAGAAGTTACAATCGTGTGGCTTGAGGTGATAAAGGAAGGTGGTTGTGCTTCACACAGGAAAAGGCATGTGAACCAAGGGCAAATTTTAGCAAGGAGGGCACACTGTCGACATTGTGGAAAAAATACATTCAGGACAGTGACCAGGGTGGATAGAATGATCTGAAATGCATCATTGGAAACGTTACCTGTGGATAATTGTTTGTTGGAATTAGGTAGAGTGCCCACTCCTCTCTTCCCTTTAGAGAGAGAGCATCTCCGAACGAGCTCTTTCTATTGATAGTGGCTTTATGCTACTTCACCCGTGGCTGGTGGAGAGACTTTTTAGGTAGACTCCACACACTGGCACCTTTTTCTCTTTCCATTGAAAATGCATATTTAGGGATGTCACCTTAGAGTTAGTGTAGGGATAGATTTATGCTTGATATTATTGTAGCAGGGTTTCGCAAAAAAAAAAAAAGATGAAACATGCTCGGATTAAGTACCCCATAATACGTACTAACAGTAAAGTAGAAATAGTGAACTAATGTGCACCACACAGAAACACTAGGGAGTTGCTTTGTGCATGCCTGTAATAACACGTAAATGAAGGATTTGTAATAATCTTGTGGTTTGGAAAATAAATAAAGAAGTTGCATGAGTAGGCCGCATATGAATCAGTGTTTTGCATGTTGCATCCTGCTTTAAAATAATAAATAACGCAGTTTTTGCCAAATGCTTATGCTAGGTGATACTAATAGGGAATAAGGCACAGGTGGGTGGTAAACAGTGAGGGTTGCTATGTCATATGATCAATGGATGTCTATATTTAATTTGTTTTAGTGGATTGGTTGAGAATCCATTTTCCCTTAATTCTGTCATGACAAAGCAGCCAGAAGTGCTGAACACAGCAGAATATGCCTAAGAGTTGAAGGTCGTGATGCTGAATGCCTGCCAAGGGCTCTGATCGACCGTGTGAAAGGCGACTACTTCTGCGGGTGCTGTTTAACTTGAATGAAAGAATGTTTAAATTTACCTTTTGTAAATTTTATGTGAAAGAACTGAGAGTCAGACTATAGGAAACAAAGGGGAACAATAGTATAGTCAGAATGTAAGTGAAGTCACCGTAGTGTGACATCTCACCCCCTAGAAATTAACCAATCCCTTGTCAAGCTTCATCAAAAATTGCAACTAATGTAGGATGGACATGTAGGTTTTAGACTATAATTGGGGTGCCTTTAGGGGTGTGGTTTGGAACTTAGGCTGGAAGAAGAAAAGAGGGGAGATACGTCGGTGTCCATCGGTTTTGGGCAGAGAGGCCTGCCTGTTTCTACCCTATCCTATTCCTGACCGCATGTTGGGTTTCCTGATTACCTTTTGGGGAACGTCCACCTTCTCCTGGGTCCATGGGGTGGTTTTCCTACAGACCGATAGGTTTGTATTTAGCCTATGACGTCCTCAGCATTAATGTATCTATCTCTGAATCTTTTGTTCCTCCACCTATCCACTCTGTAAACAATATATTG
The DNA here is from genome assembly GCF_964263255.1 of Lissotriton vulgaris. Lineage (NCBI taxonomy): Eukaryota > Metazoa > Chordata > Amphibia > Caudata > Salamandridae > Lissotriton > Lissotriton vulgaris. Next base: position 48,943 of record NW_028243390.1, read on the forward strand.
AATGTATTATTTTAGATGAACTTGTTGTCTATTCATCTTTCCCTCCGTTAGGTATTATACTGTTTGGCATAATCATTTTTCTGAACCCTTATGTCTCCTACTCTATCCACTCCTTCAATTGTATAATGTCATTGTATTGATGAGTCTAACATGACATTGTGTTAGTTCTCTGATCGCGAGACTTGATGTTTATTATTGTGACCTGATGTATGTGAGCATTTACTTAAATTTCTGAGATAAACTCACTTATTGACATTACCGAGAGTCAGTGGTTATTTTTACAGATGTTTAGAAAATTAGTGTCTTATTACCATCAACTACTCAACTAATTGGTCCATCGACCAAGTAGAGGAAGAGTTGATATCCATATTAGTTATTTAAATAAAATGTTCAAGGAGATATAAATATAAAATGTGTTGGATATATATATATATATATATATATATATATATATATATATATATATATATATATATATATATATATATATATATATATATATATATATATATATATATGAGAAATAAATGTACGCAACAAATTGACCTCAGCGCATCAGGGATTCTGGGTGAATGTGTATGGGCCATTGTAGTGATTTGTTGAGTATCGATCCCTTATCGAGTTTTAGGTCTCGCCTGTCGACCGCAGGTAGAAAGCGCGGTCGCCAGCGAGATCCATTGTCACTGACTTGCCTCCCAAGGGAGAAAGGAGATGGGCATCGCAGGACAGACTGGAAATGTGAACGCACGCGTTCACCAGGTACAGTCACGCGATGTGCTCATCTCCGGTCCCCCTTCCTCATGGCGTCAAACACACCAAATGCCCAAGACGTGGCAGCACACTAGCACTAAAAATAAAATATGCCCCTGATGGAGTGGCCCGCAACGGCGTGACCGCTCAAGACAGGCACTCACTAGTGCCAGCTTGCAGCCCCACTCACCAGGCTTCTGTGCAGACTCCGTTTCCTGTCTTCTCGGCGGCCTGCGCGGGGTTCCCATGCGGCGCCCTGCAGAGGCTCCCTCAGCATACAGGAGCCCTGCAGAAACAGACCTCGCCTCTCCACTTCACCCGGGCCCCCTCCTGGGACCCGGGACTTCTGAGGACTTCAAATGCTATAGCGGGGCTCTCCCTTCCTCACCAGCCACTTCTGGTCACGTCATAGGCCCCGCCCACGTCACGGGCATGGATGCCTAACTTCCTGGTTTTGCCCCCCGGTCCACAAAGTTGATTTTCAGAAAGCTGAACGGTGGTGGGGCGGGCGGCGAAGCCTCGCCTACCTGCCCAGGGGCGCAGCTGCTGCCCGGCTCGCAGGGGAGCTCCTTCGGTGGGCCCGAGCTGAGCTGGCTCTTGCTGGCCTCCCTCTTGCTGGCCTCCCAGGAGGAGCTGCTGAAGCTGGTGCGGCCGCCCTACTCCTACTCGGCGCTCATCGCCATGGCCATCCAGAGCACGCCGGAGCGGAAGCTCACCCTAGTTACAACTGGTAATGGTCCAGTTTTTATACCATATATCATATTTCTCTCGCTCTCATGTCAGAACACTCTTAACTCCGGTAAGCGTTGAAAGTGGCAAAGCACTGCTTGTTTACATAATTCGCTAACAACATAATGCTCTGTTGTTTCATATAAGGTATTAATGGCACAAGTGGTTCGCTCACGTATCCGTTCTTGCCTTGCTAACGACAACCAATGGCTGGCTGTGTAAACAAAGCACGAGATGACGAGCCTGTACGTTGCTCAGCAAAGAAGCATCAGTTAAGCCAATAGGTTTGGCTATTTCATGAGTGAAAGTTTTTTTTATTGATTGGCTAGTGCGTGTGTGATTGTTGGCCAAGGTAATGAATGGAAGCCCAAACAGCTGAGTCAGTTACGGAGTGTGATGATGTAAGAGGAGTTTGTGCATGCATGGATGGATCAAGGGGTGAGTGGGTGGATGGGCGCTTGCAGACAGGCTGCATCAGGTCTCGGACAGCGACGGTACAAACGTTAAAAGTGTAGCCAGTGCTACCATTACACCAGGGTGGGTACCATTGTGTCACGAATGCCTGTAATATACAACAAATTACCACCATTATGCCACTGCAACAAACGTTACACCAGGGGAAGGCACTACTGTGCCTGGAATAAGTCAGGAATTACCACTATTATACCATTGCAAGCATTACACACTGTTAATTTGTGGAACAATCACTGCTTGCAGAAAGTTAAATAATAAAGTTGAAACACAAGTGCGAAAGCCAGAGGGAGAACAATCTTTAGTCTAAATGATTACATGTTTTAGACCCATAATAGATTAGAACTAGGTCTCTTTTTTGTTTCAGAACTGGGTGGGAAAGCAATCTGTACTTACTTTTGGGGGATGTGATTGAATACGTAAGGTTTGCTATGAGGAATAGAGTTGCATTGAGGTGATGGTGTGATTTTACGTGTAATCCCGATCTTAGAAATCTGCACTTTCTTTGAAGAACACGCATGTAATAAACCAATGGGCTGAGTAACAATCACTTCCAAGTGCGCCTATCTAGATACCTGCAATGCTGCCGCTAGGTTCTAGAACTGCTGTCCTCGGACAAACACATATTGGTAAGGGTGAACTTACCACTGTGTATCCCTAGGCTTTGCCATAACTCTGTCACTGTAGCTCATAACTCCTCAATGATCTGGGTTAGGTTTCCACTCTTCTATCCACCTCATGTGTTGACACTGCTCCCCTACCACATTGCTGCCCTCCCCATACTTAGAGCTCATGCTGCGGTCTCTGCACCGGGAAAATACCATTACTTCTCCTCTCAACCTGTCCTCACAGAGGCCAACCAGCATTCCAGGGGTGTAATCAAAAATCACAATTTTCCTGCTGACATTGACCCGGTGATCATGCCCCATAAAGGCTGATGTAATAGAGCCACGCTCAGTAGCAGTGGCAATTCTTAATCACTTAATCATCTTCATCCATTAGTTCTACAGTACACGACAGGCAAGCTTCAATGTGACTGCAGATGCTGTAAGTAGAGCTTTTGTGGTCTGTGTACCAGAGGTAAAGGTACCTTCGCGCGCTTTCAGTTTCCCTCCCCGTCAGCTCCACGAAGCCAGCTTGTTGATATTGATGTCACGAGCAGCTTAATTATTAAAACTAACAAATGTAGGAGTAATATTATGAGAACTAGGAGCAGAAGTAGGAGTAATGGTATTGTTAGTATTCCTTTCGGTCTGCTTTCTTGCTTTTGATAATTAGACTCCATTTTTTTTATAGAACTATAACAATCCCGAAGACAGCAAGGATGTGGTTTGGAACAACAAACAATATTGTAAAATCAAAACAATATTTTTAATGTACAAATATCTATGATTAGAATTTTCTTATAAAAGACTGTTGTTGTTGTGCACAAAAGTGAAGTGAAAAATTAGCTCAGTCAAAAAT
>NW_028243391.1:0-85000 GCF_964263255.1 Lissotriton vulgaris
AGTAGATTCCTGAAAAAAATGTGTTTGTTTTATGAAAAATGTGAGGGTGTTACTGCTAAAAAGTTGATTTAAATTTCGTTTTTGAATAAGGGTGATTGCAATATTTCAACAAGTCAATTGAAATTTTCTTGCACGATTAGGGACAGTGGATGCCTAGAAAGATGTTTTTTTAAAATTAGTTTTAGGTTTCAGAGAGTAGATTCCTGAAAAAAATGTGTTTGTTTTATGAAAAATGTGAGTGTGTTACTGCAAAAAAGTTGATTTAAATATCGTTTTTGGATAAGGGTACTTGCAATATTTCAATAAGTTAATTGAAATTTTTTTGGAAGATTAGGGAGAGTGGATGCCTAGAAAGATGTTTTTTTTAATTAGTTTTAGGTTTCAGAGAGTAGATTCCTGAAAAAAATGTGTTTGTTTTATGAAAAATGTGAGGGTGTTACTGCTAAAAAGTTGATTTAAATTTCGTTTTTGAATAAGGGTGATTGCAATATTTCAATAAGTCAATTGAAATTTTCTTGCACGATTAGGGACAGTGGATGCCTAGAAAGATGTTTTTTTTAAAATAGTTTTAGGTTTCAGAGAGTAGATTCCTGAAAAAAATGTGTTTGTTTTATGAAAAATGTGAGTGTGTTACTGCTAAAAAGTTGATTTAAATTTCGTTTTTGGATAAGGGTGATTGCAATATTTCAACAAGTCAATTGAAATTTTCTTGCACGATTAGGGACAGTGGATGCCTAGAAAGATGTTTTTTTAAAATTAGTTTTAGGTTCCAGAGGGTAGATTCCTGAAAAAAAATGTTTGTTTTATGAAAAATGTGAGTGTGTTACTGATAAAAAGTTGATTTAAATTTCGTTTTTGGATAAGGGTGATTGCAATACTTCAACAAGTCAATTGAAATTTTCTTGCACGATTAGGGACAGTGGATGCCTAGAAAGATGTTTTTTTAAAATTAGTTTTAGGTTCCAGAGAGTAGATTCCTGAAAAAAATGTGTTTGTTTTATGAAAAATGTGAGGGTGTTACTGCTAAAAAGTTGATTTAAATTTCGTTTTTGAATAAGGGTGATTGCAATATTTCAACAAGTCAATTGAAATTTTCTTGCACGATTAGGGACAGTGGATGCCTAGAAAGATGTTTTTTTAAAATTAGTTTTAGGTTCCAGAGAGTAGATTCCTGAAAAAAATGTGTTTGTTTTATGAAAAATGTGAGTGTGTTACTGCTAAAAAGTTGATTTCAATTTCATTTTTGGATAAGGGTGATTGCAATATTTCAACAAGTCATTTGAAATTTTCTTGCACGATTAGGGACAGTGGATGCCTAGAAAGATGTTTTTTTAAAATTAGTTTTAGGTTCCAGAGAGTAGATTCCTGAAAAAAATGTGTTTGTTTTATGAAAAATGTGAGTGTGTTACTGCTAAAAAGTTGATTTAAATATCGTTTTTGGATAAGGGTGATTGCAATATTTCAATAAGTTAATTGAAATTTTCTTGGAAGATTAGGGAGAGTGGATGCCTAGAAAGATGTTTTTTTTAATTAGTTTTAGGTTTCAGAGAGTAGATTCCTGAAATAAATGTGTTTGTTTTATGAAAAATGTGAGGGTGTTGCTGCTAAAAAGTTGATTTAAATTTCGTTTTTGAATAAGGGTGATTGCAATATTTCAACAAGTCAATTGAAATTTTCTTGCACGATTAGGGACAGTGGATGCCTAGAAAGATATTTTTATTAAATTAGTTTTAGGTTTCAGAGAGTAGATTCCTGAAAAAAATGTGTTTGTTTTATGAAAAATGTGAGTGAGTTACTGCTAAAAAGTTGATTTAAATTTCGTTTTTGGATAAGGGTGATTGCAATATTTCAACAAGTCAATTGAAATTTTCTTGCACGATTAGGGACAGTGGATGCCTAGAAAGATATTTTTTTAAAATTAGTTTTAGGTTCCAGAGAGTAAATTCCTGAAAAAAATGTGTTTGTTTTATGAAAAATGTGAGTGTGTTACTGCTAAAAAGTTGTTTTAAATATCGTTTTTGGATAAGGGTGATTGCAATATTTCAATAAGTTAATTGAAATTTTCTTGGAAGATTAGGGAGAGTGGATGCCTAGAAAGATGTTTTTTTTTATTAGTTTTAGGTTTCAGAGAGTAGATTCCTGAAAAAAATGTGTTTGTTTTATGAAAAATGTGAGGGTGTTACTGCTAAAAAGTTGATTTAAATTTCGTTTTTGAATAAGGGTGATTGCAATATTTCAACAAGTCAATTGAAATTTTCTTGCACGATTAGGGACAGTGGATGCCTAGAAAGATGTTTTTTTTAAATTAGTTTTAGGTTTCAGAGAGTAGATTCCTGAAAAAATGTGTTTGTTTTATGAAAAATGTGAGTGTGTTACTGCAAAAAAGTTGATTTAAATATCGTTTTTGGATAAGGGTGATTGCAATATTTCAATAAGTTAATTGAAATTTTCTTGGAAGATTAGGGAGAGTGGATGCCTAGAAAGATGTTTTTTTTTTAATTAGTTTTAGGTTTCAGAGAGTAGATTCCTGAAAAAAATGTGTTTGTTTTATGAAAAATGTGAGGGTGTTACTGCTAAAAAGTTGATTTAAATTTCGTTTTTGAATAAGGGTGATTGCAATATTTCAATAAGTCAATAGAAATTTTCTTGCACGATTAGGGACAGTGGATGCCTAGAAAGATGTTTTTTTAAAAATAGTTTTAGGTTTCAGAGAGTAGATTCCTGAAAAAAATGTGTTTGTTTTATGAAAAATGTGAGTGTGTTACTGCTAAAAAGTTGATTTAAATTTCGTTTTTGGATACGGGTGATTGCAATATTTCAACAAGTCAATTGAAATTTTCTTGCACGATTAGTGACAGTGGATGCCTAGAAAGATGTTTTTTTAAAATTAGTTTTAAGTTCCAGAGGGTAGATTCCTGAAAAAAAATGTTTGTTTTATGAAAAATGTGAGTGTGTTACTGCTAAAAAGTTTATTTAAATTTCGTTTTTGGATAAGGGTGATTGCAATACTTCAACAAGTCAATTGAAATTTTCTTGCACGATTAGGGACAGTGGATGCCTAGAAAGATGTTTTTTTAAAATTAGTTTTAGGTTCCAGAGAGTAGATTCCTGAAAAAAATGTGTTTGTTTTATGAAAAATGTGAGGGTGTTACTGCTAAAAAGTTGATTTAAATTTCGTTTTTGAATAAGGGTGATTGCAATATTTCAACAAGTCAATTGAAATTTTCTTGCACGATTAGGGACAGTGGATGCCTAGAAAGATGTTTTTTTAAAATAAGTTTTAGGTTCCAGAGAGTAGATTCCTGAAAAAAATGTGTTTGTTTTATGAAAAATGTGAGTGTGTTACTGCTAAAAAGTTGATTTAAATTTCATTTTTGGATAAGGGTGATTGCAATATTTCAACAAGTCAATTGAAATTTTCTTGCACGATTAGGGACAGTGGATGCCTAGAAAGATGTTTTTTTAAAATTAGTTTTAGGTTCCAGAGAGTAGATTCCTGAAAAAAATGTGTTTGTTTTATGAAAAATGTGAGTGTGTTACTGCTAAAAAGTTGATTTAAATATCGTTTTTGGATAAGGGTGATTGCAATATTTCAATAAGTTAATTGAAATTTTCTTGGAAGATTAGGGAGAGTGGATGCCTAGAAAGATGTTTTTTTTAATTAGTTTTAGGTTTCAGAGAGTAGATTCCTGAAATAAATGTGTTTGTTTATGAAAAATGTGAGGGTGTTACTGCTAAAAAGTTGATTTAAATTTCCTTTTTGGATAAGGGTGATTGCAATATTTCAACAAGTCAATTGAAATTTTCTTGCACGATTAGGGACAGTGGATGCCTAGAAAGATATTTTTTTAAAATTAGTTTTAGGTTCCAGAGAGTAGATTCCTGAAAAAAATGTGTTTGTTTTATGAAAAATGTGAGTGTGTTACTGCTAAAAAGTTGATTTAAATTTCGTTTTTGGATAAGGGTGATTGCAATACTTCAACAAGTCAATTGAAATTTTCTTGCACGATTAGGGACAGTGGATGCATAGAAAGATTTCTTTTTTAAATTAGTATTAGGTTTCAGAGAGTAGATTCCTGAAAAAAATGTGTTTGTTTCATGAAAAATGTGAGGGTGTTACTGCTAAAAAGTTGATTTAAATTTCATTTTTGGATAAGGGTGATTGCAATATTTCAACAAGTCAATTGAAATTTTCTTGCATGATTAGGGACAGTGGATGCCTAGAAAGATGTTTTTTTAAAATTAGTTTTAGGTTCCAGAGAGTAGATTCCTGAAAAAAATGTGTTTGTTTTATGAAAAATGTGAGTGTGTTACTGCTAAAAAGTTGATTTAAATATCGTTTTTGGATAAGGGTGATTGCAATATTTCAATAAGTTAATTGAAATTTTCTTGGAAGATTAGGGAGAGTGGATGCCTAGAAAGATGTTTTTTTTTATTAGTTTTAGGTTTCAGAGAGTAGATTCCTAAAAAAAATGTGTTTGTTTTATGAAAAATGTGAGGGTGTTACTGCTAAAAAGTTGATTTAAATTACGTTTTTGAATAAGGGTGATTGCAATATTTCAACAAGTCAATTGAAATTTTCTTGCACGATTAGGGACAGTGGATGCCTAGAAAGATATTTTTTTAAAATTAGTTTTAGGTTTCAGAGAGTAGATTCCTGAAAAAAATGTGTTTGTTTTATGAAAAATGTGAGTGTGTTACTGCTAAAAAGTTGATTTAAATTTCGTTTTTGGATAAGGGTGATTGCAATATTTCAACAAGTCAATTGAAATTTTCTTGCACGATTAGGGACAGTGGATGCCTAGAAAGATGTTTTTTTAAAATTAGTTTTAGGTTCCAGAGAGTAGATTCCTGAAAAAAATGTGTTTGTTTTATGAATAATGTGAGTGTGTTACTGCTAAAAAGTTGATTTAAATTTCGTTTTTGGATAAGGGTGATTGCAATATTTCAACAAGTTAATTGAAATTTTCTTGCAAGATTAGGGAGAGTGGATGCCTAGAAAGATGTTTTTTACAAATTCGTTATAGGTTCCAGAGAGTGGATTCCTGAAAAAAAAATTATTTGTTTCATGAAAAATGTGAGTGTGTTTCTGCAAAAAAGTTGATTTAAATTTAGTTTCAGGATAGGTGTGAATGCATCATTTAACAAGTCAATTGAAATTTTCTTGCAAGATTGGGGACAATGGATGCCTAGAAAGATGTTTTTTTTAAATTAGTTTTAGGTTTCAGAGAGTAGATTCCTGAAAAAAATGTGTTTGTTTTATGAAAAATGTGAGTGTGTTACTGCAAAAAAGTTGATTTAAATATCGTTTTTGGATAAGGGTGATTGCAACATTTCAATAAGTTAATTGAAATTTTCTTGGAAGATTAGGGAGAGTGGATGCCTAGAAAGATGTTTTTTTTAATTAGTTTTAGGTTTCAGAGAGTAGATTCCTGAAAAAAATGTGTTTGTTTTATGAAAAATGTGAGTGTGTTACTGCTAAAAAGTTGATTTAAATTTCGTTTTTGGATAAGGGTGATTGCAATACTTCAACAAGTCAATTGAAATTTTCTTGCACGATTAGGGACAGTGGATGCATAGAAAGATTTCTTTTTTAAATTAGTATTAGGTTTCAGAGAGTAGATTCCTGAAAAAAATGTGTTTGTTTCATGAAAAATGTGAGGGTGTTACTGCTAAAAAGTTGATTTCAATTTCGTTTTTGAATAAGGGTGATTGCAATATTTCAATAAGTCAATTGAAATTTTCTTGCACGATTAGGGACAGTGGATGCCTAGAAAGATGTTTTTTTAAAAATAGTTTTAGGTTTCAGAGAGTAGATTCCTGAAAGAAATGTGTTTGTTTTATGAAAAATGTGAGTGTGTTACTGCTAAAAAGTTGATTTAAATTTCGTTTTTGGATAAGGGTGATTGCAATATTTCAACAAGTCAATTGAAATTTTCTTGCACGATTAGGGACAGTGGATGCCTAGAAAGATATTTTTTTAAAATTAGTTTTAGGTTCCAGAGAGTAGATTCCTGAAAAAAATGTGTTTGTTTTATGAAAAATGTGAGTGTGTTACTGCTAAAAAGTTGATTTAAATTTCGTTTTTGGATAAGGGTGATTGCAATACTTCAACAAGTCAATTGAAATTTTCTTGCACGATTAGGGACAGTGGATGCATAGAAAGATTTCTTTTTTAAATTAGTATTAGGTTTCAGAGAGTAGATTCCTGAAAAAAATGTGTTTGTTTCATGAAAAATGTGAGGGTGTTACTGCTAAAAAGTTGATTTAAATTTCGTTTTTGAATAAGGGTGATTGCAATATTTCAATAAGTCAATTGAAATTTTCTTGCACGATTAGGGACAGTGGATGCCTAGAAAGATGTTTTTTTAAAATTAGTTTTAGGTTTCAGAGAGTAGATTCCTGAAAAAAATGTGTTTGTTTTATGAAAAATGTGAGTGTGTTACTGCTAAAAAGTTGATTTAAATTTCATTTTTGGATAAGGGTGATTGCAATATTTCAACAAGTCAATTGAAATTTTCTTGCATGATTAGGGACAGTGGATGCCTAGAAAGATGTTTTTTTAAAATTAGTTTTAGGTTCCAGAGAGTAGATTCCTGAAAAAATGTGTTTGTTTTATGAAAAATGTGAGTGTGTTACTGCTAAAAAGTTGATTTAAATATCGTTTTTGGATAAGGGTGATTGCAATATTTCAATAAGTTAATTGAAATTTTCTTGGAAGATTAGGGAGAGTGGATGCCTAGAAAGATGTTTTTTTTAATTAGTTTTAGGTTTCAGAGAGTAGATTCCTAAAAAAAATGTGTTTGTTTTATGAAAAATGTGAGGGTGTTACTGCTAAAAAGTTGATTTAAATTACGTTTTTGAATAAGGGTGATTGCAATATTTCAACAAGTCAATTGAAATTTTCTTGCACGATTAGGGACAGTGGATGCCTAGAAAGATATTTTTTTAAAATTAGTTTTAGGTTTCAGAGAGTAGATTCCTGAAAAAAATGTGTTTGTTTTATGAAAAATGTGAGTGTGTTACTGCTAAAAAGTTGATTTAAATTTCGTTTTTGGATAAGGGTGATTGCAATATTTCAACAAGTCAATTGAAATTTTCTTGCACGATTAGGGACAGTGGATGCCTAGAAAGATGTTTTTTTAAAATTAGTTTTAGGTTCCAGAGAGTAGATTCCTGAAAAAAATGTGTTTGTTTTATGAATAATGTGAGTGTGTTACTGCAAAAAAGTTGATTTAAATATCGTTTTTGGATAAGGGTGATTGCAACATTTCAATAAGTTAATTGAAATTTTCTTGGAAGATTAGGGAGAGTGGATGCCTAGAAAGATGTTTTTTTTTAATTAGTTTTAGGTTTCAGAGAGTAGATTCCTGAAAAAAATGTGTTTGTTTTATGAAAAATGTGAGTGTGTTACTGCTAAAAAGTTGATTTAAATTTCGTTTTTGGATAAGGGTGATTGCAATACTTCAACAAGTCAATTGAAATTTTCTTGCACGATTAGGGACAGTGGATGCATAGAAAGATTTCTTTTTTAAATTAGTATTAGGTTTCAGAGAGTAGATTCCTGAAAAAAATGTGTTTGTTTCATGAAAAATGTGAGGGTGTTACTGCTAAAAAGTTGATTTCAATTTCGTTTTTGAATAAGGGTGATTGCAATATTTCAATAAGTCAATTGAAATTTTCTTGCACGATTAGGGACAGTGGATGCCTAGAAAGATGTTTTTTTAAAAATAGTTTTAGGTTTCAGAGAGTAGATTCCTGAAAGAAATGTGTTTGTTTTATGAAAAATGTGAGTGTGTTACTGCTAAAAAGTTGATTTAAATTTCGTTTTTGGATAAGGGTGATTGCAATATTTCAACAAGTCAATTGAAATTTTCTTGCACGATTAGGGACAGTGGATGCCTAGAAAGATATTTTTTTAAAATTAGTTTTAGGTTCCAGAGAGTAGATTCCTGAAAAAAATGTGTTTGTTTTATGAAAAATGTGAGTGTGTTACTGCTAAAAAGTTGATTTAAATTTCGTTTTTGGATAAGGGTGATTGCAATACTTCAACAAGTCAATTGAAATTTTCTTGCACGATTAGGGACAGTGGATGCATAGAAAGATTTCTTTTTTAAATTAGTATTAGGTTTCAGAGAGTAGATTCCTGAAAAAAATGTGTTTGTTTCATGAAAAATGTGAGGGTGTTACTGCTAAAAAGTTGATTTAAATTTCGTTTTTGAATAAGGGTGATTGCAATATTTCAATAAGTCAATTGAAATTTTCTTGCACGATTAGGGACAGTGGATGCCTAGAAAGATGTTTTTTTAAAATTAGTTTTAGGTTTCAGAGAGTAGATTCCTGAAAAAAATGTGTTTGTTTTATGAAAAATGTGAGTGTGTTACTGCTAAAAAGTTGATTTAAATTTCATTTTTGGATAAGGGTGATTGCAATATTTCAACAAGTCAATTGAAATTTTCTTGCATGATTAGGGACAGTGGATGCCTAGAAAGATGTTTTTTTAAAATTAGTTTTAGGTTCCAGAGAGTAGATTCCTGAAAAAAATGTGTTTGTTTTATGAAAAATGTGAGTGTGTTACTGCTAAAAAGTTGATTTAAATATCGTTTTTGGATAAGGGTGATTGCAATATTTCAATAAGTTAATTGAAATTTTCTTGGAAGATTAGGGAGAGTGGATGCCTAGAAAGATGTTTTTTTTAATTAGTTTTAGGTTTCAGAGAGTAGATTCCTAAAAAAAATGTGTTTGTTTTATGAAAAATGTGAGGGTGTTACTGCTAAAAAGTTGATTTAAATTACGTTTTTGAATAAGGGTGATTGCAATATTTCAACAAGTCAATTGAAATTTTCTTGCACGATTAGGGACAGTGGATGCCTAGAAAGATATTTTTTTAAAATTAGTTTTAGGTTTCAGAGAGTAGATTCCTGAAAAAAATGTGTTTGTTTTATGAAAAATGTGAGTGTGTTACTGCTAAAAAGTTGATTTAAATTTCGTTTTTGGATAAGGGTGATTGCAATATTTCAACAAGTCAATTGAAATTTTCTTGCACGATTAGGGACAGTGGATGCCTAGAAAGATGTTTTTTTAAAATTAGTTTTAGGTTCCAGAGAGTAGATTCCTGAAAAAAATGTGTTTGTTTTATGAATAATGTGAGTGTGTTACTGCTAAAAAGTTGATTTAAATTTCGTTTTTGGATAAGGGTGATTGCAATATTTCAACAAGTTAATTGAAATTTTCTTGCAAGATTAGGGAGAGTGGATGCCTAGAAAGATGTTTTTTACAAATTCGTTATAGGTTCCAGAGAGTGGATTCCTGAAAAAAAAATTATTTGTTTCATGAAAAATGTGAGTGTGTTACTGCAAAAAAGTTGATTTAAATTTAGTTTCAGGATAGGTGTGAATGCATCATTTAACAAGTCAATTGAAATTTTCTTGCAAGATTGGGGACAATGGATGCCTAGAAAGATGTTTTTTTTAAATTAGTTTTAGGTTTCAGAGAGTAGATTCCTGAAAAAAATGTGTTTGTTTTATGAAAAATGTGAGTGTGTTACTGCAAAAAAGTTGATTTAAATATCGTTTTTGGATAAGGGTGATTGCAACATTTCAATAAGTTAATTGAAATTTTCTTGGAAGATTAGGGAGAGTGGATGCCTAGAAAGATGTTTTTTTTTAATTAGTTTTAGGTTTCAGAGAGTAGATTCCTGAAAAAAATGTGTTTGTTTTATGAAAAATGTGAGGGTGTTACTGCTAAAAAGTTGATTTAAATTTCGTTTTTGAATAAGGGTGATTGCAATATTTCAACAAGTCAATTGAAATTTTCTTGCACGATTAGGGACAGTGGATGCCTAGAAAGATGTTTTTTTAAAATTAGTTTTAGGTTTCAGAGAGTAGATTCCTGAAAAAATTTGTTTGTTTTATGAAAAATGTGAGTGTGTTACTGCAAAAAAGTTGATTTAAATATCGTTTTTGGATAAGGGTGATTGCAATATTTCAATAAGTTAATTGAAATTTTCTTGGAAGATTAGGGAGAGTGGATGCCTAGAAAGATGTTTTTTTTTTAATTAGTTTTAGGTTTCAGAGAGTAGATTCCTGAAAAAAATGTGTTTGTTTTATGAAAAATGTGAGGGTGTTACTGCTAAAAAGTTGATTTAAATTTCGTTTTTGAATAAGGGTGATTGCAATATTTCAATAAGTCAATTGAAATTTTCTTGCACGATTAGGGACAGTGGATGCCTAGAAGGATGTTTTTTTAAAAATAGTTTTAGGTTTCAGAGAGTAGATTCCTGAAAAAAATGTGTTTGTTTTATGAAAAATGTGAGTGTGTTACTGCTAAAAAGTTGATTTAAATTTCGTTTTTGGATACGGGTGATTGCAATATTTCAACAAGTCAATTGAAATTTTCTTGCACGATTAGTGACAGTGGATGCCTAGAAAGATGTTTTTTTTAAATTAGTTTTAGGTTCCAGAGGGTAGATTCCTGAAAAAAAATGTTTGTTTTATGAAAAATGTGAGTGTGTTACTGCTAAAAAGTTTATTTAAATTTCGTTTTTGGATAAGGGTGATTGCAATATTTCAACAAGTCAATTGAAATTTTCTTGCACGATTAGGGACAGTGGATGCCTAGAAAGATGTTTTTTTTAAATTAGTTTTAGGTTTCAGAGAGTAGATTCCTGAAAAAATGTGTTTGTTTTATGAAAAATGTGAGTGTGTTACTGCAAAAAAGTTGATTTAAATATCGTTTTTGGATAAGGGTGATTGCAATATTTCAATAAGTTAATTGAAATTTTCTTGGAAGATTAGGGAGAGTGGATGCCTAGAAAGATGTTTTTTTTTTAATTAGTTTTAGGTTTCAGAGAGTAGATTCCTGAAAAAAATGTGTTTGTTTTATGAAAAATGTGAGGGTGTTACTGCTAAAAAGTTGATTTAAATTTCGTTTTTGAATAAGGGTGATTGCAATATTTCAATAAGTCAATTGAAATTTTCTTGCACGATTAGGGACAGTGGATGCCTAGAAAGATGTTTTTTTAAAAATAGTTTTAGGTTTCAGAGAGTAGATTCCTGAAAAAAATGTGTTTGTTTTATGAAAAATGTGAGTGTGTTACTGCTAAAAAGTTGATTTAAATTTCGTTTTTGGATACGGGTGATTGCAATATTTCAACAAGTCAATTGAAAATTTCTTGCACGATTAGTGACAGTGGATGCCTAGAAAGATGTTTTTTTAAAATTAGTTTTAGGTTCCAGAGGGTAGATTCCTGAAAAAAAATGTTTGTTTTATGAAAAATGTGAGTGTGTTACTGCTAAAAAGTTTATTTAAATTTCGTTTTTGGATAAGGGTGATTGCAATACTTCAACAAGTCAATTGAAATTTTCTTGCACGATTAGGGACAGTGGATGCCTAGAAAGATGTTTTTTTAAAATTAGTTTTAGGTTCCAGAGAGTAGATTCCTGAAAAAAATGTGTTTGTTTTATGAAAAATGTGAGGGTGTTACTGCTAAAAAGTTGATTTAAATTTCGTTTTTGAATAAGGGTGATTGCAATATTTCAACAAGTCAATTGAAATTTTCTTGCACGATTTCGGACAGTGGATGCCTAGAAAGATGTTTTTTTAAAATAAGTTTTAGGTTCCAGAGAGTAGATTCCTGAAAAAAATGTGTTTGTTTTATGAAAAATGTGAGTGTGTTACTGCTAAAAAGTTGATTTAAATTTCATTTTTGGATAAGGGTGATTGCAATATTTCAACAAGTCAATTGAAATTTTCTTGCACGATTAGGGACAGTGGATGCCTAGAAAGATGTTTTTTTAAAATTAGTTTTAGGTTCCAGAGAGTAGATTCCTGAAAAAAATGTGTTTGTTTTATGAAAAATGTGAGTGTGTTACTGCTAAAAAGTTGATTTAAATATCGTTTTTGGATAAGGGTGATTGCAATATTTCAATAAGTTAATTGAAATTTTCTTGGAAGATTAGGGAGAGTGGATGCCTAGAAAGATGTTTTTTTTAATTAGTTTTAGGTTTCAGAGAGTAGATTCCTGAAATAAATGTGTTTGTTTATGAAAAATGTGAGGGTGTTACTGCTAAAAAGTTGATTTAAATTTCGTTTTTGGATAAGGGTGATTGCAATATTTCAACAAGTCAATTGAAATTTTCTTGCACGATTAGGGACAGTGGATGCCTAGAAAGATATTTTTTTAAAATTAGTTTTAGGTTCCAGAGAGTAGATTCCTGAAAAAAATGTGTTTGTTTTATGAAAAATGTGAGTGTGTTACTGCTAAAAAGTTGATTTAAATTTCGTTTTTGGATAAGGGTGATTGCAATACTTCAACAAGTCAATTGAAATTTTCTTGCACGATTAGGGACAGTGGATGCATAGAAAGATTTCTTTTTTAAATTAGTATTAGGTTTCAGAGAGTAGATTCCTGAAAAAAATGTGTTTGTTTCATGAAAAATGTGAGGGTGTTACTGCTAAAAAGTTGATTTAAATTTCATTTTTGGATAAGGGTGATTGCAATATTTCAACAAGTCAATTGAAATTTTCTTGCATGATTAGGGACAGTGGATGCCTAGAAAGATGTTTTTTTAAAATTAGTTTTAGGTTCCAGAGAGTAGATTCCTGAAAAAAATGTGTTTGTTTTATGAAAAATGTGAGTGTGTTACTGCTAAAAAGTTGATTTAAATATCGTTTTTGGATAAGGGTGATTGCAATATTTCAATAAGTTAATTGAAATTTTCTTGGAAGATTAGGGAGAGTGGATGCCTAGAAAGATGTTTTTTTTTATTAGTTTTAGGTTTCAGAGAGTAGATTCCTAAAAAAAATGTGTTTGTTTTATGAAAAATGTGAGGGTGTTACTGCTAAAAAGTTGATTTAAATTACGTTTTTGAATAAGGGTGATTGCAATATTTCAACAAGTCAATTGAAATTTTCTTGCACGATTAGGGACAGTGGATGCCTAGAAAGATATTTTTTTAAAATTAGTTTTAGGTTTCAGAGAGTAGATTCCTGAAAAAAATGTGTTTGTTTTATGAAAAATGTGAGTGTGTTACTGCTAAAAAGTTGATTTAAATTTCGTTTTTGGATAAGGGTGATTGCAATATTTCAACAAGTCAATTGAAATTTTCTTGCACGATTAGGGACAGTGGATGCCTAGAAAGATGTTTTTTTAAAATTAGTTTTAGGTTCCAGAGAGTAGATTCCTGAAAAAAATGTGTTTGTTTTATGAATAATGTGAGTGTGTTACTGCTAAAAAGTTGATTTAAATTTCGTTTTTGGATAAGGGTGATTGCAATATTTCAACAAGTTAATTGAAATTTTCTTGCAAGATTAGGGAGAGTGGATGCCTAGAAAGATGTTTTTTACAAATTTGTTATAGGTTCCAGAGAGTGGATTCCTGAAAAAAAAATTATTTGTTTCATGAAAAATGTGAGTGTGTTACTGCAAAAAAGTTGATTTTAATTTAGTTTCAGGATAGTTGTGAATGCATCATTTAACAAGTCAATTGAAATTTTCTTGCAAGATTGGGGACAATGGATGCCTAGAAAGATGTTTTTTTTAAATTAGTTTTAGGTTTCAGAGAGTAGATTCCTGAAAAAAATGTGTTTGTTTTATGAAAAATGTGAGTGTGTTACTGCAAAAAAGTTGATTTAAATATCGTTTTTGGATAAGGGTGATTGCAACATTTCAATAAGTTAATTGAAATTTTCTTGGAAGATTAGGGAGAGTGGATGCCTAGAAAGATGTTTTTTTTTAATTAGTTTTAGGTTTCAGAGAGTAGATTCCTGAAAAAAATGTGTTTGTTTTATGAAAAATGTGAGTGTGTTACTGCTAAAAAGTTGATTTAAATTTCGTTTTTGGATAAGGGTGATTGCAATACTTCAACAAGTCAATTGAAATTTTCTTGCACGATTAGGGACAGTGGATGCATAGAAAGATTTCTTTTTTAAATTAGTATTAGGTTTCAGAGAGTAGATTCCTGAAAAAAATGTGTTTGTTTCATGAAAAATGTGAGGGTGTTACTGCTAAAAAGTTGATTTCAATTTCGTTTTTGAATAAGGGTGATTGCAATATTTCAATAAGTCAATTGAAATTTTCTTGCACGATTAGGGACAGTGGATGCCTAGAAAGATGTTTTTTTAAAAATAGTTTTAGGTTTCAGAGAGTAGATTCCTGAAAGAAATGTGTTTGTTTTATGAAAAATGTGAGTGTGTTACTGCTAAAAAGTTGATTTAAATTTCGTTTTTGGATAAGGGTGATTGCAATATTTCAACAAGTCAATTGAAATTTTCTTGCACGATTAGGGACAGTGGATGCCTAGAAAGATATTTTTTTAAAATTAGTTTTAGGTTCCAGAGAGTAGATTCCTGAAAAAAATGTGTTTGTTTTATGAAAAATGTGAGTGTGTTACTGCTAAAAAGTTGATTTAAATTTCGTTTTTGGATAAGGGTGATTGCAATACTTCAACAAGTCAATTGAAATTTTCTTGCACGATTAGGGACAGTGGATGCATAGAAAGATTTCTTTTTTAAATTAGTATTAGGTTTCAGAGAGTAGATTCCTGAAAAAAATGTGTTTGTTTCATGAAAAATGTGAGGGTGTTACTGCTAAAAAGTTGATTTAAATTTCGTTTTTGAATAAGGGTGATTGCAATATTTCAATAAGTCAATTGAAATTTTCTTGCACGATTAGGGACAGTGGATGCCTAGAAAGATGTTTTTTTAAAATTAGTTTTAGGTTTCAGAGAGTAGATTCCTGAAAAAAATGTGTTTGTTTTATGAAAAATGTGAGTGTGTTACTGCTAAAAAGTTGATTTAAATTTCATTTTTGGATAAGGGTGATTGCAATATTTCAACAAGTCAATTGAAATTTTCTTGCATGATTAGGGACAGTGGATGCCTAGAAAGATGTTTTTTTAAAATTAGTTTTAGGTTCCAGAGAGTAGATTCCTGAAAAAAATGTGTTTGTTTTATGAAAAATGTGAGTGTGTTACTGCTAAAAAGTTGATTTAAATATCGTTTTTGGATAAGGGTGATTGCAATATTTCAATAAGTTAATTGAAATTTTCTTGGAAGATTAGGGAGAGTGGATGCCTAGAAAGATGTTTTTTTTAATTAGTTTTAGGTTTCAGAGAGTAGATTCCTAAAAAAAATGTGTTTGTTTTATGAAAAATGTGAGGGTGTTACTGCTAAAAAGTTGATTTAAATTACGTTTTTGAATAAGGGTGATTGCAATATTTCAACAAGTCAATTGAAATTTTCTTGCACGATTAGGGACAGTGGATGCCTAGAAAGATATTTTTTTAAAATTAGTTTTAGGTTTCAGAGAGTAGATTCCTGAAAAAAATGTGTTTGTTTTATGAAAAATGTGAGTGTGTTACTGCTAAAAAGTTGATTTAAATTTCGTTTTTGGATAAGGGTGATTGCAATATTTCAACAAGTCAATTGAAATTTTCTTGCACGATTAGGGACAGTGGATGCCTAGAAAGATGTTTTTTTAAAATTAGTTTTAGGTTCCAGAGAGTAGATTCCTGAAAAAAATGTGTTTGTTTTATGAATAATGTGAGTGTGTTACTGCTAAAAAGTTGATTTAAATTTCGTTTTTGGATAAGGGTGATTGCAATATTTCAACAAGTTAATTGAAATTTTCTTGCAAGATTAGGGAGAGTGGATGCCTAGAAAGATGTTTTTTACAAATTCGTTATAGGTTCCAGAGAGTGGATTCCTGAAAAAAAAATTATTTGTTTCATGAAAAATGTGAGTGTGTTACTGCAAAAAAGTTGATTTAAATTTAGTTTCAGGATAGGTGTGAATGCATCATTTAACAAGTCAATTGAAATTTTCTTGCAAGATTGGGGACAATGGATGCCTAGAAAGATGTTTTTTTTAAATTAGTTTTAGGTTTCAGAGAGTAGATTCCTGAAAAAAATGTGTTTGTTTTATGAAAAATGTGAGTGTGTTACTGCAAAAAAGTTGATTTAAATATCGTTTTTGGATAAGGGTGATTGCAACATTTCAATAAGTTAATTGAAATTTTCTTGGAAGATTAGGGAGAGTGGATGCCTAGAAAGATGTTTTTTTTAAATTAGTTTTAGGTTTCAGAGAGTAGATTCCTGAAAAAAATGTGTTTGTTTTATGAAAAATGTGAGTGTGTTACTGCTAAAAAGTTGATTTAAATTTCGTTTTTGGATAAGGGTGATTGCAATACTTCAACAAGTCAATTGAAATTTTCTTGCACGATTAGGGACAGTGGATGCATAGAAAGATTTCTTTTTTAAATTAGTATTAGGTTTCAGAGAGTAGATTCCTGAAAAAAATGTGTTTGTTTCATGAAAAATGTGAGGGTGTTACTGCTAAAAAGTTGATTTAAATTTCGTTTTTGAATAAGGGTGATTGCAATATTTCAATAAGTCAATTGAAATTTTCTTGCACGATTAGGGACAGTGGATGCCTAGAAAGATGTTTTTTTAAAATTAGTTTTAGGTTCCAGAGAGTAGATTCCTGAAAAAAATGTGTTTGTTTTATGAAAAATGTGAGGGTGTTACTGCTAAAAAGTTGATTTAAATTTCGTTTTTGAATAAGGGTGATTGCAATATTTCAACAAGTCAATTGAAATTTTCTTGCACGATTAGGGACAGTGGATGCCTAGAAAGATGTTTTTTTAAAATTAGTTTTAGGTTCCAGAGAGTAGATTCCTGAAAAAAATGTGTTTGTTTTATGAAAAATGTGAGTGTGTTACTGCTAAAAAGTTGATTTAAATTTCATTTTTGGATAAGGGTGATTGCAATATTTCAACAAGTCAATTGAAATTTTCTTGCACGATTAGGGACAGTGGATGCCTAGAAAGATGTTTTTTTAAAATTAGTTTTAGGTTCCAGAGAGTAGATTCCTGAAAAAAATGTGTTTGTTTTATGAAAAATGTGAGTGTGTTACTGCTAAAAAGTTGATTTAAATATCGTTTTTGGATAAGGGTGATTGCAATATTTCAATAAGTTAATTGAAATTTTCTTGGAAGATTAGGGAGAGTGGATGCCTAGAAAGATGTTTTTTTTAATTAGTTTTAGGTTTCAGAGAGTAGATTCCTGAAATAAATGTGTTTGTTTATGAAAAATGTGAGGGTGTTACTGCTAAAAAGTTGATTTAAATTTCGTTTTTGGATAAGGGTGATTGCAATATTTCAACAAGTCAATTGAAATTTTCTTGCACGATTAGGGACAGTGGATGCCTAGAAAGATATTTTTTTAAATTAGTTTTAGGTTCCAGAGAGTAGATTCCTGAAAAAAATGTGTTTGTTTTATGAAAAATGTGAGTGTGTTACTGCTAAAAAGTTGATTTAAATTTCGTTTTTGGATAAGGGTGATTGCAATACTTCAACAAGTCAATTGAAATTTTCTTGCACGATTAGGGACAGTGGATGCATAGAAAGATTTCTTTTTTAAATTAGTATTAGGTTTCAGAGAGTAGATTCCAGAAAAAAATGTGTTTGTTTCATGAAAAATGTGAGGGTGTTACTGCTAAAAAGTTGATTTAAATTTCGTTTTTGAATAAGGGTGATTGCAATATTTCAATAAGTCAATTGAAATTTTCTTGCACGATTAGGGGCAGTGGATGCCTAGAAAGATGTTTTTTTAAAATTAGTTTTAGGTTTCAGAGAGTAGATTCCTGAAAAAAATGTGTTTGTTTTATGAAAAATGTGAGGGTGTTACTGCTAAAAAGTTGATTTAAATTACGTTTTTGAATAAGGGTGATTGCAATATTTCAACAAGTCAATTGAAATTTTCTTGCACGATTAGGGACAGTGGATGCCTAGAAAGATATTTTTTTAAAATTAGTTTTAGGTTTCAGAGAGTAGATTCCTGAAAAAAATGTGTTTGTTTTATGAAAAATGTGAGTGTGTTACTGCTAAAAAGTTGATTTAAATTTCGTTTTTGGATAAGGGTGATTGCAATATTTCAACAAGTCAATTGAAATTTTCTTGCACGATTAGGGACAGTGGATGCCTAGAAAGATTTTTTTTAAAATTAGTTTTAGGTTCCAGAGAGTAGATTCCTGAAAAAAATGTGTTTGTTTTATGAAAAATGTGAGTGTGTTACTGCTAAAAAGTTGATTTAAATTTCATTTTTGGATAAGGGTGATTGCAATATTTCAACAAGTCAATTGAAATTTTCTTGCACGATTAGGGACAGTGGATGCCTAGAAAGATGTTTTTTTAAAATTAGTTTTAGGTTCCAGAGAGTAGATTCCTGAAAAAAATGTGTTTGTTTTATGAAAAATGTGAGTGTGTTACTGCTAAAAAGTTGATTTAAATATCCTTTTTGGATAAGGGTGATTGCAATATTTCAATAAGTTAATTGAAATTTTCTTGGAAGATTAGGGAGAGTGGATTCCTAGAAAGATGTTTTTTTTAATTAGTTTTAGGTTTCAGAGAGTAGATTCCTGAAATAAATGTGTTTGTTTATGAAAAATGTGAGGGTGTTACTGCTAAAAAGTTGATTTAAATTTCGTTTTTGGATAAGGGTGATTGCAATATTTCAACAAGTCAATTGAAATTTTCTTGCACGATTAGGGACAGTGGATGCCTAGAAAGATATTTTTTTAAATTAGTTTTAGGTTCCAGAGAGTAGATTCCTGAAAAAAATGTGTTTGTTTTATGAAAAATGTGAGTGTGTTACTGCTAAAAAGTTGATTTAAATTTCGTTTTTGGATAAGGGTGATTGCAATACTTCAACAAGTCAATTGAAATTTTCTTGCACGATTAGGGACAGTGGATGCATAGAAAGATTTCTTTTTTAAATTAGTATTAGGTTTCAGAGAGTAGATTCCAGAAAAAAATGTGTTTGTTTCATGAAAAATGTGAGGGTGTTACTGCTAAAAAGTTGATTTAAATTTCGTTTTTGAATAAGGGTGATTGCAATATTTCAATAAGTCAATTGAAATTTTCTTGCACGATTAGGGGCAGTGGATGCCTAGAAAGATGTTTTTTTAAAATTAGTTTTAGGTTTCAGAGAGTAGATTCCTGAAAAAAATGTGTTTGTTTTATGAAAAATGTGAGTGTGTTACTGCTAAAAAGTTGATTTAAATTTCATTTTTGGATAAGGGTGATTGCAATATTTCAACAAGTCAATTGAAATTTTCTTGCACGATTAGGGACAGTGGATGCCTAGAAAGATATTTTTTTTTAAATTAGTTTTAGGTTCCAGAGAGTAGATTCCTGAAAAAAATGTGTTTGTTTTATGAAAAATGTGAGTGTGTTACTGCTAAAAAGTTGATTTAAATATCGTTTTTGGATAAGGGTGATTGCAATATTTCAATAAGTTAATTGAAATTTTCTTGGAAGATTAGGGAGAGTGGATGCCTAGAAAGATGTTTTTTTTAATTAGTTTTAGGTTTCAGAGAGTAGATTCCTAAAAAAAATGTGTTTGTTTTATGAAAAATGTGAGGGTGTTACTGCTAAAAAGTTGATTTAAATTACGTTTTTGAATAAGGGTGATTGCAATATTTCAACAAGTCAATTGAAATTTTCTTGCACGATTAGGGACAGTGGATGCCTAGAAAGATATTTTTTTAAAATTAGTTTTAGGTTTCAGAGAGTAGATTCCTGAAAAAAATGTGTTTGTTTTATGAAAAATGTGAGTGTGTTACTGCTAAAAAGTTGATTTAAATTTCGTTTTTGGATAAGGGTGATTGCAATATTTCAACAAGTCAATTGAAATTTTCTTGCACGATTAGGGACAGTGGATGCCTAGAAAGATTTTTTTTTAAATTAGTTTTAGGTTCCAGAGAGTAGATTCCTGAAAAAAATGTGTTTGTTTTATGAAAAATGTGAGTGTGTTACTGCTAAAAAGTTGATTTAAATTTCATTTTTGGATAAGGGTGATTGCAATATTTCAACAAGTCAATTGAAATTTTCTTGCACGATTAGGGACAGTGGATGCCTAGAAAGATGTTTTTTTAAAATTAGTTTTAGGTTCCAGAGAGTAGATTCCTGAAAAAAATGTGTTTGTTTTATGAAAAATGTGAGTGTGTTACTGCTAAAAAGTTGATTTAAATATCGTTTTTGGATAAGGGTGATTGCAATATTTCAATAAGTTAATTGAAATTTTCTTGGAAGATTAGGGAGAGTGGATGCCTAGAAAGATGTTTTTTTTAATTAGTTTTAGGTTTCAGAGAGTAGATTCCTGAAATAAATGTGTTTGTTTATGAAAAATGTGAGGGTGTTACTGCTAAAAAGTTGATTTAAATTTCGTTTTTGGATAAGGGTGATTGCAATATTTCAACAAGTCAATTGAAATTTTCTTGCACGATTAGGGACAGTGGATGCCTAGAAAGATATTTTTTTAAATTAGTTTTAGGTTCCAGAGAGTAGATTCCTGAAAAAAATGTGTTTGTTTTATGAAAAATGTGAGTGTGTTACTGCTAAAAAGTTGATTTAAATTTCGTTTTTGGATAAGGGTGATTGCAATACTTCAACAAGTCAATTGAAATTTTCTTGCACGATTAGGGACAGTGGATGCATAGAAAGATTTCTTTTTTAAATTAGTATTAGGTTTCAGAGAGTAGATTCCTGAAAAAAATGTGTTTGTTTCATGAAAAATGTGAGGGTGTTACTGCTAAAAAGTTGATTTAAATTTCGTTTTTGAATAAGGGTGATTGCAATATTTCAATAAGTCAATTGAAATTTTCTTGCACGATTAGGGACAGTGGATGCCTAGAAAGATGTTTTTTTAAAATTAGTTTTAGGTTCCAGAGAGTAGATTCCTGAAAAAAATGTGTTTGTTTTATGAAAAATGTGAGGGTGTTACTGCTAAAAAGTTGATTTAAATTTCGTTTTTGAATAAGGGTGATTGCAATATTTCAACAAGTCAATTGAAATTTTCTTGCACGATTAGGGACAGTGGATGCCTAGAAAGATGTTTTTTTAAAATTAGTTTTAGGTTCCAGAGAGTAGATTCCTGAAAAAAATGTGTTTGTTTTATGAAAAATGTGAGTGTGTTACTGCTAAAAAGTTGATTTAAATTTCATTTTTGGATAAGGGTGATTGCAATATTTCAACAAGTCAATTGAAATTTTCTTGCACGATTAGGGACAGTGGATGCCTAGAAAGATGTTTTTTTAAAATTAGTTTTAGGTTCCAGAGAGTAGATTCCTGAAAAAAATGTGTTTGTTTTATGAAAAATGTGAGTGTGTTACTGCTAAAAAGTTGATTTAAATATCGTTTTTGGATAAGGGTGATTGCAATATTTCAATAAGTTAATTGAAATTTTCTTGGAAGATTAGGGAGAGTGGATGCCTAGAAAGATGTTTTTTTTAATTAGTTTTAGGTTTCAGAGAGTAGATTCCTGAAATAAATGTGTTTGTTTATGAAAAATGTGAGGGTGTTACTGCTAAAAAGTTGATTTAAATTTCGTTTTTGGATAAGGGTGATTGCAATATTTCAACAAGTCAATTGAAATTTTCTTGCACGATTAGGGACAGTGGATGCCTAGAAAGATATTTTTTTAAATTAGTTTTAGGTTCCAGAGAGTAGATTCCTGAAAAAAATGTGTTTGTTTTATGAAAAATGTGAGTGTGTTACTGCTAAAAAGTTGATTTAAATTTCGTTTTTGGATAAGGGTGATTGCAATACTTCAACAAGTCAATTGAAATTTTCTTGCACGATTAGGGACAGTGGATGCATAGAAAGATTTCTTTTTTAAATTAGTATTAGGTTTCAGAGAGTAGATTCCAGAAAAAAATGTGTTTGTTTCATGAAAAATGTGAGGGTGTTACTGCTAAAAAGTTGATTTAAATTTCGTTTTTGAATAAGGGTGATTGCAATATTTCAATAAGTCAATTGAAATTTTCTTGCACGATTAGGGGCAGTGGATGCCTAGAAAGATGTTTTTTTAAAATTAGTTTTAGGTTTCAGAGAGTAGATTCCTGAAAAAAATGTGTTTGTTTTATGAAAAATGTGAGGGTGTTACTGCTAAAAAGTTGATTTAAATTACGTTTTTGAATAAGGGTGATTGCAATATTTCAACAAGTCAATTGAAATTTTCTTGCACGATTAGGGACAGTGGATGCCTAGAAAGATATTTTTTTAAAATTAGTTTTAGGTTTCAGAGAGTAGATTCCTGAAAAAAATGTGTTTGTTTTATGAAAAATGTGAGTGTGTTACTGCTAAAAAGTTGATTTAAATTTCGTTTTTGGATAAGGGTGATTGCAATATTTCAACAAGTCAATTGAAATTTTCTTGCACGATTAGGGACAGTGGATGCCTAGAAAGATTTTTTTTAAAATTAGTTTTAGGTTCCAGAGAGTAGATTCCTGAAAAAAATGTGTTTGTTTTATGAAAAATGTGAGTGTGTTACTGCTAAAAAGTTGATTTAAATTTCATTTTTGGATAAGGGTGATTGCAATATTTCAACAAGTCAATTGAAATTTTCTTGCACGATTAGGGACAGTGGATGCCTAGAAAGATGTTTTTTTAAAATTAGTTTTAGGTTCCAGAGAGTAGATTCCTGAAAAAAATGTGTTTGTTTTATGAAAAATGTGAGTGTGTTACTGCTAAAAAGTTGATTTAAATATCCTTTTTGGATAAGGGTGATTGCAATATTTCAATAAGTTAATTGAAATTTTCTTGGAAGATTAGGGAGAGTGGATGCCTAGAAAGATGTTTTTTTTAATTAGTTTTAGGTTTCAGAGAGTAGATTCCTGAAATAAATGTGTTTGTTTATGAAAAATGTGAGGGTGTTACTGCTAAAAAGTTGATTTAAATTTCGTTTTTGGATAAGGGTGATTGCAATATTTCAACAAGTCAATTGAAATTTTCTTGCACGATTAGGGACAGTGGATGCCTAGAAAGATATTTTTTTAAATTAGTTTTAGGTTCCAGAGAGTAGATTCCTGAAAAAAATGTGTTTGTTTTATGAAAAATGTGAGTGTGTTACTGCTAAAAAGTTGATTTAAATTTCGTTTTTGGATAAGGGTGATTGCAATACTTCAACAAGTCAATTGAAATTTTCTTGCACGATTAGGGACAGTGGATGCATAGAAAGATTTCTTTTTTAAATTAGTATTAGGTTTCAGAGAGTAGATTCCAGAAAAAAATGTGTTTGTTTCATGAAAAATGTGAGGGTGTTACTGCTAAAAAGTTGATTTAAATTTCGTTTTTGAATAAGGGTGATTGCAATATTTCAATAAGTCAATTGAAATTTTCTTGCACGATTAGGGGCAGTGGATGCCTAGAAAGATGTTTTTTTAAAATTAGTTTTAGGTTTCAGAGAGTAGATTCCTGAAAAAAATGTGTTTGTTTTATGAAAAATGTGAGTGTGTTACTGCTAAAAAGTTGATTTAAATTTCATTTTTGGATAAGGGTGATTGCAATATTTCAACAAGTCAATTGAAATTTTCTTGCACGATTAGGGACAGTGGATGCCTAGAAAGATATTTTTTTAAAATTAGTTTTAGGTTCCAGAGAGTAGATTCCTGAAAAAAATGTGTTTGTTTTATGAAAAATGTGAGTGTGTTACTGCTAAAAAGTTGATTTAAATATCGTTTTTGGATAAGGGTGATTGCAATATTTCAATAAGTTAATTGAAATTTTCTTGGAAGATTAGGGAGAGTGGATGCCTAGAAAGATGTTTTTTTTAATTAGTTTTAGGTTTCAGAGAGTAGATTCCTAAAAAAAATGTGTTTGTTTTATGAAAAATGTGAGGGTGTTACTGCTAAAAAGTTGATTTAAATTACGTTTTTGAATAAGGGTGATTGCAATATTTCAACAAGTCAATTGAAATTTTCTTGCACGATTAGGGACAGTGGATGCCTAGAAAGATATTTTTTTAAAATTAGTTTTAGGTTTCAGAGAGTAGATTCCTGAAAAAAATGTGTTTGTTTTATGAAAAATGTGAGTGTGTTACTGCTAAAAAGTTGATTTAAATTTCGTTTTTGGATAAGGGTGATTGCAATATTTCAACAAGTCAATTGAAATTTTCTTGCACGATTAGGGACAGTGGATGCCTAGAAAGATTTTTTTTTAAATTAGTTTTAGGTTCCAGAGAGTAGATTCCTGAAAAAAATGTGTTTGTTTTATGAAAAATGTGAGTGTGTTACTGCTAAAAAGTTGATTTAAATTTCATTTTTGGATAAGGGTGATTGCAATATTTCAACAAGTCAATTGAAATTTTCTTGCACGATTAGGGACAGTGGATGCCTAGAAAGATGTTTTTTTAAAATTAGTTTTAGGTTCCAGAGAGTAGATTCCTGAAAAAAATGTGTTTGTTTTATGAAAAATGTGAGTGTGTTACTGCTAAAAAGTTGATTTAAATATCGTTTTTGGATAAGGGTGATTGCAATATTTCAATAAGTTAATTGAAATTTTCTTGGAAGATTAGGGAGAGTGGATGCCTAGAAAGATGTTTTTTTTAATTAGTTTTAGGTTTCAGAGAGTAGATTCCTGAAATAAATGTGTTTGTTTATGAAAAATGTGAGGGTGTTACTGCTAAAAAGTTGATTTAAATTTCGTTTTTGGATAAGGGTGATTGCAATATTTCAACAAGTCAATTGAAATTTTCTTGCACGATTAGGGACAGTGGATGCCTAGAAAGATATTTTTTTAAATTAGTTTTAGGTTCCAGAGAGTAGATTCCTGAAAAAAATGTGTTTGTTTTATGAAAAATGTGAGTGTGTTACTGCTAAAAAGTTGATTTAAATTTCGTTTTTGGATAAGGGTGATTGCAATACTTCAACAAGTCAATTGAAATTTTCTTGCACGATTAGGGACAGTGGATGCATAGAAAGATTTCTTTTTTAAATTAGTATTAGGTTTCAGAGAGTAGATTCCTGAAAAAAATGTGTTTGTTTCATGAAAAATGTGAGGGTGTTACTGCTAAAAAGTTGATTTAAATTTCGTTTTTGAATAAGGGTGATTGCAATATTTCAATAAGTCAATTGAAATTTTCTTGCACGATTAGGGACAGTGGATGCCTAGAAAGGTGTTTTTTTTAAATTAGTTTTAGGTTTCAGAGAGTAGATTCCTGAAAAAAATGTGTTTGTTTTATGAAAAATGTGAGTGTGTTACTGCTAAAAAGTTGATTTAAATTTCATTTTTGGATAAGGGTGATTGCAATATTTCAACAAGTCAATTGAAATTTTCTTGCACGATTAGGGACAGTGGATGCCTAGAAAGATCTTTTTTTAAAATTAGTTTTAGGTTCCAGAGAGTAGATTCCTGAAAAAAATGTGTTTGTTTTATGAAAAATGTGAGTGTGTTACTGCTAAAAAGTTGATTTAAATATCGTTTTTGGATAAGGGTGATTGCAATATTTCAATAAGTTAATTGAAATTTTCTTGGAAGATTAGGGAGAGTGGATGCCTAGAAAGATGTTTTTTTTAATTAGTTTTAGGTTTCAGAGAGTAGATTCCTAAAAAAAATGTGTTTGTTTTATGAAAAATGTGAGGGTGTTACTGCTAAAAAGTTGATTTAAATTACGTTTTTGAATAAGGGTGATTGCAATATTTCAACAAGTCAATTGAAATTTTCTTGCACGATTAGGGACAGTGGATGCCTAGAAAGATGTTTTTTTAAAATTAGTTTTAGGTTCCAGAGAGTAGATTCCTGAAAAAAATGTGTTTGTTTTATGAAAAATGTGAGTGTGTTACTGCTAAAAAGTTGATTTAAATTTCATTTTTGGATAAGGGTGATTGCAATATTTCAACAAGTCAATTGAAATTTTCTTGCACGATTAGGGACAGTGGATGCCTAGAAAGATGTTTTTTTAAAATTAGTTTTAGGTTCCAGAGAGTAGATTCCTGAAAAAAATGTGTTTGTTTTATGAAAAATGTGAGTGTGTTACTGCTAAAAAGTTGATTTAAATATCGTTTTTGGATAAGGGTGATTGCAATATTTCAATAAGTTAATTGAAATTTTCTTGGAAGATTAGGGAGAGTGGATGCCTAGAAAGATGTTTTTTTTAATTAGTTTTAGGTTTCAGAGAGTAGATTCCTGAAATAAATGTGTTTGTTTATGAAAAATGTGAGGGTGTTACTGCTAAAAAGTTGATTTAAATTTCGTTTTTGGATAAGGGTGATTGCAATATTTCAACAAGTCAATTGAAATTTTCTTGCACGATTAGGGACAGTGGATGCCTAGAAAGATATTTTTTTAAATTAGTTTTAGGTTCCAGAGAGTAGATTCCTGAAAAAAATGTGTTTGTTTTATGAAAAATGTGAGTGTGTTACTGCTAAAAAGTTGATTTAAATTTCGTTTTTGGATAAGGGTGATTGCAATACTTCAACAAGTCAATTGAAATTTTCTTGCACGATTAGGGACAGTGGATGCATAGAAAGATTTCTTTTTTAAATTAGTATTAGGTTTCAGAGAGTAGATTCCAGAAAAAAATGTGTTTGTTTCATGAAAAATGTGAGGGTGTTACTGCTAAAAAGTTGATTTAAATTTCGTTTTTGAATAAGGGTGATTGCAATATTTCAATAAGTCAATTGAAATTTTCTTGCACGATTAGGGGCAGTGGATGCCTAGAAAGATGTTTTTTTAAAATTAGTTTTAGGTTTCAGAGAGTAGATTCCTGAAAAAAATGTGTTTGTTTTATGAAAAATGTGAGGGTGTTACTGCTAAAAAGTTGATTTAAATTACGTTTTTGAATAAGGGTGATTGCAATATTTCAACAAGTCAATTGAAATTTTCTTGCACGATTAGGGACAGTGGATGCCTAGAAAGATATTTTTTTAAAATTAGTTTTAGGTTTCAGAGAGTAGATTCCTGAAAAAAATGTGTTTGTTTTATGAAAAATGTGAGTGTGTTACTGCTAAAAAGTTGATTTAAATTTCGTTTTTGGATAAGGGTGATTGCAATATTTCAACAAGTCAATTGAAATTTTCTTGCACGATTAGGGACAGTGGATGCCTAGAAAGATTTTTTTTAAAATTAGTTTTAGGTTCCAGAGAGTAGATTCCTGAAAAAAATGTGTTTGTTTTATGAAAAATGTGAGTGTGTTACTGCTAAAAAGTTGATTTAAATTTCATTTTTGGATAAGGGTGATTGCAATATTTCAACAAGTCAATTGAAATTTTCTTGCACGATTAGGGACAGTGGATGCCTAGAAAGATGTTTTTTTAAAATTAGTTTTAGGTTCCAGAGAGTAGATTCCTGAAAAAAATGTGTTTGTTTTATGAAAAATGTGAGTGTGTTACTGCTAAAAAGTTGATTTAAATATCCTTTTTGGATAAGGGTGATTGCAATATTTCAATAAGTTAATTGAAATTTTCTTGGAAGATTAGGGAGAGTGGATGCCTAGAAAGATGTTTTTTTTAATTAGTTTTAGGTTTCAGAGAGTAGATTCCTGAAATAAATGTGTTTGTTTATGAAAAATGTGAGGGTGTTACTGCTAAAAAGTTGATTTAAATTTCGTTTTTGGATAAGGGTGATTGCAATATTTCAACAAGTCAATTGAAATTTTCTTGCACGATTAGGGACAGTGGATGCCTAGAAAGATATTTTTTTAAATTAGTTTTAGGTTCCAGAGAGTAGATTCCTGAAAAAAATGTGTTTGTTTTATGAAAAATGTGAGTGTGTTACTGCTAAAAAGTTGATTTAAATTTCGTTTTTGGATAAGGGTGATTGCAATACTTCAACAAGTCAATTGAAATTTTCTTGCACGATTAGGGACAGTGGATGCATAGAAAGATTTCTTTTTTAAATTAGTATTAGGTTTCAGAGAGTAGATTCCAGAAAAAAATGTGTTTGTTTCATGAAAAATGTGAGGGTGTTACTGCTAAAAAGTTGATTTAAATTTCGTTTTTGAATAAGGGTGATTGCAATATTTCAATAAGTCAATTGAAATTTTCTTGCACGATTAGGGGCAGTGGATGCCTAGAAAGATGTTTTTTTAAAATTAGTTTTAGGTTTCAGAGAGTAGATTCCTGAAAAAAATGTGTTTGTTTTATGAAAAATGTGAGTGTGTTACTGCTAAAAAGTTGATTTAAATTTCATTTTTGGATAAGGGTGATTGCAATATTTCAACAAGTCAATTGAAATTTTCTTGCACGATTAGGGACAGTGGATGCCTAGAAAGATATTTTTTTAAAATTAGTTTTAGGTTCCAGAGAGTAGATTCCTGAAAAAAATGTGTTTGTTTTATGAAAAATGTGAGTGTGTTACTGCTAAAAAGTTGATTTAAATATCGTTTTTGGATAAGGGTGATTGCAATATTTCAATAAGTTAATTGAAATTTTCTTGGAAGATTAGGGAGAGTGGATGCCTAGAAAGATGTTTTTTTTAATTAGTTTTAGGTTTCAGAGAGTAGATTCCTAAAAAAAATGTGTTTGTTTTATGAAAAATGTGAGGGTGTTACTGCTAAAAAGTTGATTTAAATTACGTTTTTGAATAAGGGTGATTGCAATATTTCAACAAGTCAATTGAAATTTTCTTGCACGATTAGGGACAGTGGATGCCTAGAAAGATATTTTTTTAAAATTAGTTTTAGGTTTCAGAGAGTAGATTCCTGAAAAAAATGTGTTTGTTTTATGAAAAATGTGAGTGTGTTACTGCTAAAAAGTTGATTTAAATTTCGTTTTTGGATAAGGGTGATTGCAATATTTCAACAAGTCAATTGAAATTTTCTTGCACGATTAGGGACAGTGGATGCCTAGAAAGATTTTTTTTTAAATTAGTTTTAGGTTCCAGAGAGTAGATTCCTGAAAAAAATGTGTTTGTTTTATGAAAAATGTGAGTGTGTTACTGCTAAAAAGTTGATTTAAATTTCATTTTTGGATAAGGGTGATTGCAATATTTCAACAAGTCAATTGAAATTTTCTTGCACGATTAGGGACAGTGGATGCCTAGAAAGATGTTTTTTTAAAATTAGTTTTAGGTTCCAGAGAGTAGATTCCTGAAAAAAATGTGTTTGTTTTATGAAAAATGTGAGTGTGTTACTGCTAAAAAGTTGATTTAAATATCGTTTTTGGATAAGGGTGATTGCAATATTTCAATAAGTTAATTGAAATTTTCTTGGAAGATTAGGGAGAGTGGATGCCTAGAAAGATGTTTTTTTTAATTAGTTTTAGGTTTCAGAGAGTAGATTCCTGAAATAAATGTGTTTGTTTATGAAAAATGTGAGGGTGTTACTGCTAAAAAGTTGATTTAAATTTCGTTTTTGGATAAGGGTGATTGCAATATTTCAACAAGTCAATTGAAATTTTCTTGCACGATTAGGGACAGTGGATGCCTAGAAAGATATTTTTTTAAATTAGTTTTAGGTTCCAGAGAGTAGATTCCTGAAAAAAATGTGTTTGTTTTATGAAAAATGTGAGTGTGTTACTGCTAAAAAGTTGATTTAAATTTCGTTTTTGGATAAGGGTGATTGCAATACTTCAACAAGTCAATTGAAATTTTCTTGCACGATTAGGGACAGTGGATGCATAGAAAGATTTCTTTTTTAAATTAGTATTAGGTTTCAGAGAGTAGATTCCTGAAAAAAATGTGTTTGTTTCATGAAAAATGTGAGGGTGTTACTGCTAAAAAGTTGATTTAAATTTCGTTTTTGAATAAGGGTGATTGCAATATTTCAATAAGTCAATTGAAATTTTCTTGCACGATTAGGGACAGTGGATGCCTAGAAAGGTGTTTTTTTTAAATTAGTTTTAGGTTTCAGAGAGTAGATTCCTGAAAAAAATGTGTTTGTTTTATGAAAAATGTGAGTGTGTTACTGCTAAAAAGTTGATTTAAATTTCATTTTTGGATAAGGGTGATTGCAATATTTCAACAAGTCAATTGAAATTTTCTTGCACGATTAGGGACAGTGGATGCCTAGAAAGATCTTTTTTTAAAATTAGTTTTAGGTTCCAGAGAGTAGATTCCTGAAAAAAATGTGTTTGTTTTATGAAAAATGTGAGTGTGTTACTGCTAAAAAGTTGATTTAAATATCGTTTTTGGATAAGGGTGATTGCAATATTTCAATAAGTTAATTGAAATTTTCTTGGAAGATTAGGGAGAGTGGATGCCTAGAAAGATGTTTTTTTTAATTAGTTTTAGGTTTCAGAGAGTAGATTCCTAAAAAAAATGTGTTTGTTTTATGAAAAATGTGAGGGTGTTACTGCTAAAAAGTTGATTTAAATTACGTTTTTGAATAAGGGTGATTGCAATATTTCAACAAGTCAATTGAAATTTTCTTGCACGATTAGGGACAGTGGATGCCTAGAAAGATTTTTTTTAAAATTAGTTTTAGGTTCCAGAGAGTAGATTCCTGAAAAAAATGTGTTTGTTTTATGAATAATGTGAGTGTGTTACTGCTAAAAAGTTGATTTAAATTTCGTTTTTGGATAAGGGTGATTGCAATATTTCAACAAGTTAATTGAAATTTTCTTGCAAGATTAGGGAGAGTGGATGCCTAGAAAGATGTTTTTTACAAATTCGTTATAGGTTCCAGAGAGTGGATTCCTGAAAAAAAAATTATTTGTTTCATGAAAAATGTGAGTGTGTTACTGCAAAAAAGTTGATTTAAATTTAGTTTCAGGATAGGTGTGAATGCATCATTTAACAAGTCAATTGAAATTTTCTTGCAAGATTGGGGACAATGGATGCCTAGAAAGATGTTTTTTTTAAATTAGTTTTAGGTTTCAGAGAGTAGATTCCTGAAAAAAATGTGTTTGTTTTATGAAAAATGTGAGTGTGTTACTGCAAAAAAGTTGATTTAAATATCGTTTTTGGATAAGGGTGATTGCAACATTTCAATAAGTTAATTGAAATTTTCTTGGAAGATTAGGGAGAGTGGATGCCTAGAAAGATGTTTTTTTTAATTAGTTTTAGGTTTCAGAGAGTAGATTCCTGAAAAAAATGTGTTTGTTTTATGAAAAATGTGAGGGTGTTACTGCTAAAAAGTTGATTTAAATTTCGTTTTTGAATAAGGGTGATTGCAATATTTCAATAAGTCAATTGAAAGTTTCTTGCACGATTAGGGACAGTGGATGCCTAGAAAGATTTTTTTTTAAATTAGTTTTAGGTTTCAGGGAGTAGATTCCTGAAAAAAATTTGTTTGTTTTATGAAAAATGTGAGTGTGTTACTGCTAAAAAGTTGATTTAAATTTCGTTTTTGGATAAGGGTGATTGCAATATTTCAACAAGTCAATTGAAATTTTCTTGCACGATTAGGGACAGTGGATGCCTAGAAAGATGTTTTTTTTAAATTAGTTTTAGGTTCCAGAGAGTAGATTCCTGAAAAAAAATGTGTTTGTTTTATGAAAAATGTGAGTGTGTTACTGCTAAAAAGTTGATTTAAATTTCGTTTTTGGATAAGGGTGATTGAAATACTTCAACAAGTCAATTGAAATTTTCTTGCACGATTAGGGACAGTGGATGCCTAGAAAGATGTTTTTTTAAAATTAGTTTTAGGTTCCAGAGAGTAGATTCCTGAAAAAAATGTGTTTGTTTTATGAAAAATGTGAGGGTGTTACTGCTAAAAAGTTGATTTAAATTTCGTTTTTGAATAAGGGTGATTGCAATATTTCAACAAGTCAATTGAAATTTTCTTGCACGATTAGGGACAGTGGATGCCTAGAAAGATCTTTTTTTAAAATTAGTTTTAGGTTCCAGAGAGTAGATTCCTGAAAAAAATGTGTTTGTTTTATGAAAAATGTGAGTGTGTTACTGCTAAAAAGTTGATTTAAATTTCATTTTTGGATAAGGGTGATTGAAATATTTCAACAAGTCAATTGAAATTTTCTTGCACGATTAGGGACAGTGGATGCCTAGAAAGATGTTTTTTTAAAATTAGTTTTAGGTTCCAGAGAGTAGATTCCTGAAAAAAATGTGTTTGTTTTATGAAAAATGTGAGTGTGTTACTGCTAAAAAGTTGATTTAAATATCGTTTTTGGATAAGGGTGATTGCAATATTTCAATAAGTTAATTGAAATTTTCTTGGAAGATTAGGGAGAGTGGATGCCTAGAAAGATGTTTTTTTTAATTAGTTTTAGGTTTCAGAGAGTAGATTCCTGAAATAAATGTGTTTGTTTATGAAAAATGTGAGGGTGTTACTGCTAAAAAGTTGATTTAAATTTCGTTTTTGGATAAGGGTGATTGCAATATTTCAACAAGTCAATTGAAATTTTCTTGCACGATTAGGGACAGTGGATGCCTAGAAAGATATTTTTTTAAATTAGTTTTAGGTTCCAGAGAGTAGATTCCTGAAAAAAATGTGTTTGTTTTATGAAAAATGTGAGTGTGTTACTGCTAAAAAGTTGATTTAAATTTCGTTTTTGGATAAGGGTGATTGCAATACTTCAACAAGTCAATTGAAATTTTCTTGCACGATTAGGGACAGTGGATGCATAGAAAGATTTCTTTTTTAAATTAGTATTAGGTTTCAGAGAGTAGATTCCTGAAAAAAATGTGTTTGTTTCATGAAAAATGTGAGGGTGTTACTGCTAAAAAGTTGATTTAAATTTCGTTTTTGAATAAGGGTGATTGCAATATTTCAATAAGTCAATTGAAATTTTCTTGCACGATTAGGGACAGTGGATGCCTAGAAAGGTGTTTTTTTTAAATTAGTTTTAGGTTTCAGAGAGTAGATTCCTGAAAAAAATGTGTTTGTTTTATGAAAAATGTGAGTGTGTTACTGCTAAAAAGTTGATTTAAATTTCATTTTTGGATAAGGGTGATTGCAATATTTCAACAAGTCAATTGAAATTTTCTTGCACGATTAGGGACAGTGGATGCCTAGAAAGATCTTTTTTTAAAATTAGTTTTAGGTTCCAGAGAGTAGATTCCTGAAAAAAATGTGTTTGTTTTATGAAAAATGTGAGTGTGTTACTGCTAAAAAGTTGATTTAAATATCGTTTTTGGATAAGGGTGATTGCAATATTTCAATAAGTTAATTGAAATTTTCTTGGAAGATTAGGGAGAGTGGATGCCTAGAAAGATGTTTTTTTTAATTAGTTTTAGGTTTCAGAGAGTAGATTCCTAAAAAAAATGTGTTTGTTTTATGAAAAATGTGAGGGTGTTACTGCTAAAAAGTTGATTTAAATTACGTTTTTGAATAAGGGTGATTGCAATATTTCAACAAGTCAATTGAAATTTTCTTGCACGATTAGGGACAGTGGATGCCTAGAAAGATTTTTTTTAAAATTAGTTTTAGGTTCCAGAGAGTAGATTCCTGAAAAAAATGTGTTTGTTTTATGAATAATGTGAGTGTGTTACTGCTAAAAAGTTGATTTAAATTTCGTTTTTGGATAAGGGTGATTGCAATATTTCAACAAGTTAATTGAAATTTTCTTGCAAGATTAGGGAGAGTGGATGCCTAGAAAGATGTTTTTTACAAATTCGTTATAGGTTCCAGAGAGTGGATTCCTGAAAAAAAAATTATTTGTTTCATGAAAAATGTGAGTGTGTTACTGCAAAAAAGTTGATTTAAATTTAGTTTCAGGATAGGTGTGAATGCATCATTTAACAAGTCAATTGAAATTTTCTTGCAAGATTGGGGACAATGGATGCCTAGAAAGATGTTTTTTTTAAATTAGTTTTAGGTTTCAGAGAGTAGATTCCTGAAAAAAATGTGTTTGTTTTATGAAAAATGTGAGTGTGTTACTGCAAAAAAGTTGATTTAAATATCGTTTTTGGATAAGGGTGATTGCAACATTTCAATAAGTTAATTGAAATTTTCTTGGAAGATTAGGGAGAGTGGATGCCTAGAAAGATGTTTTTTTTTAATTAGTTTTAGGTTTCAGAGAGTAGATTCCTGAAAAAAATGTGTTTGTTTTATGAAAAATGTGAGGGTGTTACTGCTAAAAAGTTGATTTAAATTTCGTTTTTGAATAAGGGTGATTGCAATATTTCAATAAGTCAATTGAAAGTTTCTTGCACGATTAGGGACAGTGGATGCCTAGAAAGATTTTTTTTAAAATTAGTTTTAGGTTTCAGGGAGTAGATTCCTGAAAAAAATTTGTTTGTTTTATGAAAAATGTGAGTGTGTTACTGCTAAAAAGTTGATTTAAATTTCGTTTTTGGATAAGGGTGATTGCAATATTTCAACAAGTCAATTGAAATTTTCTTGCACGATTAGGGACAGTGGATGCCTAGAAAGATGTTTTTTTTAAATTAGTTTTAGGTTCCAGAGAGTAGATTCCTGAAAAAAAATGTGTTTGTTTTATGAAAAATGTGAGTGTGTTACTGCTAAAAAGTTGATTTAAATTTCGTTTTTGGATAAGGGTGATTGAAATACTTCAACAAGTCAATTGAAATTTTCTTGCACGATTAGGGACAGTGGATGCCTAGAAAGATGTTTTTTTAAAATTAGTTTTAGGTTCCAGAGAGTAGATTCCTGAAAAAAATGTGTTTGTTTTATGAAAAATGTGAGGGTGTTACTGCTAAAAAGTTGATTTAAATTTCGTTTTTGAATAAGGGTGATTGCAATATTTCAACAAGTCAATTGAAATTTTCTTGCACGATTAGGGACAGTGGATGCCTAGAAAGATCTTTTTTTAAAATTAGTTTTAGGTTCCAGAGAGTAGATTCCTGAAAAAAATGTGTTTGTTTTATGAAAAATGTGAGTGTGTTACTGCTAAAAAGTTGATTTAAATTTCATTTTTGGATAAGGGTGATTGAAATATTTCAACAAGTCAATTGAAATTTTCTTGCACGATTAGGGACAGTGGATGCCTAGAAAGATGTTTTTTTAAAATTAGTTTTAGGTTCCAGAGAGTAGATTCCTGAAAAAAATGTGTTTGTTTTATGAAAAATGTGAGTGTGTTACTGCTAAAAAGTTGATTTAAATATCGTTTTTGGATAAGGGTGATTGCAATATTTCAATAAGTTAATTGAAATTTTCTTGGAAGATTAGGGAGAGTGGGTGCCTAGAAAGATGTTTTTTTAATTAGTTTTAGGTTTCAGAGAGTAGATTCCTGAAATAAATGTGTTTGTTTTATGAAAAATGTGAGGGTGTTACTGTTAAAAAGTTGATTTAAATTTCGATTTTGAATAAGGGTGATTGCAATATTTCAACAAGTCAATTGAAATTTTCTTGCACGATTAGGGACAGTGGATGCCTAGAAAGATATTTTTTTTAAATTAGTTTTAGGTTTCAGAGAGTAGATTCCTGAAAAAAATGTGTTTGTTTTATGAAAAATGTGAGTGTGTTACTGCTAAAAAGTTGATTTAAATTTCGTTTTTGGATAAGGGTGATTGCAATATTTCAACAAGTCAATTGAAATTTTCTTGCACGATTAGGGACAGTGGATGCCTAGAAAGATCTTTTTTTAAAATTAGTTTTAGGTTCCAGAGAGTAGATTCCTGAAAAAAATGTGTTTGTTTTATGAAAAATGTGAGTGTGTTACTGCTAAAAAGTTGTTTTAAATATCGTTTTTGGATAAGGGTGATTGCAATATTTCAATAAGTTAATTGAAATTTTCTTGGAAGATTAGGGAGAGTGGGTGCCTAGAAAGATGTTTTTTTAATTAGTTTTAGGTTTCAGAGAGTAGATTCCTGAAATAAATGTGTTTGTTTTATGAAAAATGTGAGGGTGTTACTGTTAAAAAGTTGATTTAAATTTCGATTTTGAATAAGGGTGATTGCAATATTTCAACAAGTCAATTGAAATTTTCTTGCACGATTAGGGACAGTGGATGCCTAGAAAGATATTTTTTTTAAATTAGTTTTAGGTTTCAGAGAGTAGATTCCTGAAAAAAATGTGTTTGTTTTATGAAAAATGTGAGTGTGTTACTGCTAAAAAGTTGATTTAAATTTCGTTTTTGGATAAGGGTGATTGCAATATTTCAACAAGTCAATTGAAATTTTCTTGCACGATTAGGGACAGTGGATGCCTAGAAAGATCTTTTTTTAAAATTAGTTTTAGGTTTCAGAGAGTAGATTCCTGAAAAAAATGTGTTTGTTTTATGAAAAATGTGAGGGTGTTACTGCTAAACAGTTGATTTAAATTTCGTTTTTGAATAAGGGTGATTGCAATATTTCAACAAGTCAATTGAAATTTTCTTGCACGATTAGGGACAGTGGATGCCTAGAAAGATGTTTTTTTAAAATTAGTTTTAGGTTTCAGAGAGTAGATTCCTGAAAAAAATGTGTTTGTTTTATGAAAAATTTGAGTGTGTTACTGCAAAAAAGTTGATTTAAATATCGTTTTTGGATAAGGGTGATTGCAATATTTCAATAAGTTAATTGAAATTTTCTTGGAAGATTAGGAAGAGTGGATGCCTAGAAAGATGTTTTTTTTAATTAGTTTTAGGTTTCAGAGAGTAGATTCCTGAAATAAATGTGTTTGTTTTATGAAAAATGTGAGGGTGTTACTGCTAAAAAGTTGATTTAAATTTCGTTTTTGAATAAGGGTGATTGCAATATTTCAACAAGTCAATTGAAATTTTCTTGCACGATTAGGGACAGTGGATGCCTAGAAAGATGTTTTTTTAAAATTAGTTTTAGGTTCCAGAGAGTAGATTCCTGAAAAAAATGTGTTTGTTTAATGAAAAATGTGAGTGTGTTACTGCTAAAAAGTTGTTTTAAATATCGTTTTTGGATAAGGGTGATTGCAATATTTCAATAAGTTAATTGAAATTTTCTTGGAAGATTAGGGAGAGTGGATGCCTAGAAAGATGTTTTTTTAATTAGTTTTAGGTTTCAGAGAGTAGATTCCTGAAAAAAATGTGTTTGTTTTATGAAAAATGTGAGGGTGTTACTGCTAAAAAGTTGATTTAAATTTCGTTTTTGGATAAGGGTGATTGCAATATTTCAACAAGTCAATTGAAATTTTCTTGCACGATTAGGGACAGTGGATGCCTAGAAAGATATTTTTTTAAAATTAGTTTTAGGTTCCAGAGAGTAGATTCCTGAAAAAAATGTGTTTGTTTAATGAAAAATGTGAGTGTGTTACTGCTAAAAAGTTGTTTTAAATATCGTTTTTGGATAAGGGTGATTGCAATATTTCAATAAGTTAATTGAAATTTTCTTGGAAGATTAGGGAGAGTGGATGCCTAGAAAGATGTTTTTTTTAATTAGTTTTAGGTTTCAGAGAGTAGATTCCTGAAAAAAATGTGTTTGTTTTATGAAAAATGTGAGGGTGTTACTGCTAAAAAGTTGATTTAAATTTCATTTTTGGATAAGGGTGATTGCAATATTTCAACAAGTCAATTGAAATTTTCTTGCACGATTAGGGACAGTGGATGCCTAGAAAGATATTTTTTAAAATTAGTTTTAGGTTTCAGAGAGTAGATTCCTGAAAAAAATGTGTTTGTTTTATGAAAAATGTGAGTGTGTTACTGCTAAAAAGTTGTTTTAAATATCGTTTTTGGATAAGGGTGATTGCAATATTTCAATAAGTTAATTGAAATTTTCTTGGAAGATTAGGGAGAGTGGGTGCCTAGAAAGATGTTTTTTTAATTAGTTTTAGGTTTCAGAGAGTAGATTCCTGAAATAAATGTGTTTGTTTTATGAAAAATGTGAGGGTGTTACTGTTAAAAAGTTGATTTAAATTTCGAGTTTGAATAAGGGTGATTGCAATATTTCAACAAGTCAATTGAAATTTTCTTGCACGATTAGGGACAGTGGATGCCTAGAAAGATATTTTTTTTAAATTAGTTTTAGGTTTCAGAGAGTAGATTCCTGAAAAAAATGTGTTTGTTTTATGAAAAATGTGAGTGTGTTACTGCTAAAAAGTTGATTTAAATTTCGTTTTTGGATAAGGGTGATTGCAATATTTCAACAAGTCAATTGAAATTTTCTTGCACGATTAGGGACAGTGGATGCCTAGAAAGATCTTTTTTTAAAATTAGTTTTAGGTTTCAGAGAGTAGATTCCTGAAAAAAATGTGTTTGTTTTATGAAAAATGTGAGGGTGTTACTGCTAAACAGTTGATTTAAATTTCGTTTTTGAATAAGGGTGATTGCAATATTTCAACAAGT
This sequence comes from Lissotriton vulgaris, assembly GCF_964263255.1. NCBI lineage: Eukaryota > Metazoa > Chordata > Amphibia > Caudata > Salamandridae > Lissotriton > Lissotriton vulgaris. The sequence goes on from NW_028243391.1 coordinate 37,872, forward strand.
CAATTGAAATTTTCTTGCACGATTAGGGACAGTGGATGCCTAGAAAGATGTTTTTTTAAAATTAGTTTTAGGTTTCAGAGAGTAGATTCCTGAAAAAAATGTGTTTGTTTTATGAAAAATTTGAGTGTGTTACTGCAAAAAAGTTGATTTAAATATCGTTTTTGGATAAGGGTGATTGCAATATTTCAATAAGTTAATTGAAATTTTCTTGGAAGATTAGGAAGAGTGGATGCCTAGAAAGATGTTTTTTTTAATTAGTTTTAGGTTTCAGAGAGTAGATTCCTGAAATAAATGTGTTTGTTTTATGAAAAATGTGAGGGTGTTACTGCTAAAAAGTTGATTTAAATTTCGTTTTTGAATAAGGGTGATTGCAATATTTCAACAAGTCAATTGAAATTTTCTTGCACGATTAGGGACAGTGGATGCCTAGAAAGATGTTTTTTTAAAATTAGTTTTAGGTTCCAGAGAGTAGATTCCTGAAAAAAATGTGTTTGTTTAATGAAAAATGTGAGTGTGTTACTGCTAAAAAGTTGTTTTAAATATCGTTTTTGGATAAGGGTGATTGCAATATTTCAATAAGTTAATTGAAATTTTCTTGGAAGATTAGGGAGAGTGGATGCCTAGAAAGATGTTTTTTTAATTAGTTTTAGGTTTCAGAGAGTAGATTCCTGAAAAAAATGTGTTTGTTTTATGAAAAATGTGAGGGTGTTACTGCTAAAAAGTTGATTTAAATTTCGTTTTTGGATAAGGGTGATTGCAATATTTCAACAAGTCAATTGAAATTTTCTTGCACGATTAGGGACAGTGGATGCCTAGAAAGATATTTTTTTAAAATTAGTTTTAGGTTCCAGAGAGTAGATTCCTGAAAAAAATGTGTTTGTTTAATGAAAAATGTGAGTGTGTTACTGCTAAAAAGTTGTTTTAAATATCGTTTTTGGATAAGGGTGATTGCAATATTTCAATAAGTTAATTGAAATTTTCTTGGAAGATTAGGGAGAGTGGATGCCTAGAAAGATGTTTTTTTTAATTAGTTTTAGGTTTCAGAGAGTAGATTCCTGAAATAAATGTGTTTGTTTATGAAAAATGTGAGGGTGTTACTGCTAAAAAGTTGATTTAAATTTCGTTTTTGGATAAGGGTGATTGCAATATTTCAACAAGTCAATTGAAATTTTCTTGCACGATTAGGGACAGTGGATGCCTAGAAAGATATTTTTTAAAATTAGTTTTAGGTTTCAGAGAGTAGATTCCTGAAAAAAATGTGTTTGTTTTATGAAAAATGTGAGGGTGTTACTGCTAAAAAGATGATTTAAATTTCGTTTTTGAATAAGGGTGATTGCAATATTTGAATAAGTCAATTGAAAGTTTCTTGCACGATTAGGGACAGTGGATGCCTAGAAAGATGTTTTTTTAAAATTAGTTTTAGGTTTCAGAGAGTAGATTCCTGAAAAAAATGTGTTTGTTTTATGAAAAATGTGAGTGTGTTACTGCTAAAAAGTTGATTTAAATTTCGTTTTTGGATAAGGGTGATTGCAATATTTCAACAAGTCAATTGAAATTTTCTTGCACGATTAGGGACAGTGGATGCCTAGAAAGATGTTTTTTTTAAATTAGTTTTAGGTTCCAGAGAGTAGATTCCTGAAAAAAAATGTGTTTGTTTTATGAAAAATGTGAGTGTGTTACTGCTAAAAAGTTGATTTAAATTTCGTTTTTGGATAAGGGTGATTGCAATACTTCAACAAGTCAATTGAAATTTTCTTGCACGATTAGGGACAGTGGATGCCTAGAAAGATGTTTTTTTAAAATTAGTTTTAGGTTCCAGAGAGTAGATTCCTGAAAAAAATGTGTTTGTTTTATGAAAAATGTGAGGGTGTTACTGCTAAAAAGTTGATTTAAATTTCGTTTTTGAATAAGGGTGATTGCAATATTTCAACAAGTCAATTGAAATTTTCTTGCACGATTAGGGACAGTGGATGCCTAGAAAGATCTTTTTTTAAAATTAGTTTTAGGTTCCAGAGAGTAGATTGCTGAAAAAAATGTGTTTGTTTTATGAAAAATGTGAGTGTGTTACTGCTAAAAAGTTGATTTAAATTTCATTTTTGGATAAGGGTGATTGCAATATTTCAACAAGTCAATTGAAATTTTCTTGCACGATTAGGGACAGTGGATGCCTAGAAAGATGTTTTTTTAAAATTAGTTTTAGGTTCCAGAGAGTAGATTCCTGAAAAAAATGTGTTTGTTTTATGAAAAATGTGAGTGTGTTACTGCTAAAAAGTTGATTTAAATATCGTTTTTGGATAAGGGTGATTGCAATATTTCAATAAGTTAATTGAAATTTTCTTGGAAGATTAGGGAGGGTGGGTGCCTAGAAAGATGTTTTTTTAATTAGTTTTAGGTTTCAGAGAGTAGATTCCTGAAATAAATGTGTTTGTTTTATGAAAAATGTGAGGGTGTTACTGTTAAAAAGTTGATTTAAATTTCGTTTTTGAATAAGGGTGATTGCAATATTTCAACAAGTCAATTGAAATTTTCTTGCACGATTAGGGACAGTGGATGCCTAGAAAGATATTTTTTTTAAATTAGTTTTAGGTTTCAGAGAGTAGATTCCTGAAAAAATGTGTTTGTTTTATGAAAAATGTGAGTGTGTTACTGCTAAAAAGTTGATTTAAATTTCGTTTTTGGATAAGGGTGATTGCAATATTTCAACAAGTCAATTGAAATTTTCTTGCACGATTAGGGACAGTGGATGCCTAGAAAGATGTTTTTTTAAAATTAGTTTTAGGTTTCAGAGAGTAGATTCCTGAAAAAAATGTGTTTGTTTTATGAAAAATGTGAGTGTGTTACTGCAAAAAAGTTGATTTAAATATCGTTTTTGGATAAGGGTGATTGCAATATTTCAATAAGTTAATTGACATTTTCTTGGAAGATTAGGGAGAGTGGATGCCTAGAAAGATGTTTTTTTTAGTTAGTTTTAGGTTTCAGAGAGTAGATTCCTGAAATAAATGTGTTTGTTTTATGAAAAATGTGAGGGTGTTACTGCTAAAAAGTTGATTTAAATTTCGTTTTTGAATAAGGGTGATTGCAATATTTCAACAAGTCAATTGAAATTTTCTTGCACGATTAGGGACAGTGGATGCCTAGAAAGATGTTTTTTTAATTAGTTTTAGGTTTCAGAGAGTAGATTCCTGAAAAAAATGTGTTTGTTTTATGAAAAATGTGAGGGTGTTACTGCTAAAAAGTTGATTTAAATTTCGTTTTTGAATAAGGGTGATTGCAATATTTCAACAAGTCAATTGAAATTTTCTTGCACGATTAGGGACAGTGGATGCCTAGAAAGATGATTTTTAAAATTAGTTTTAGGTTTCAGAGAGTAGATTCCTGAAAAAAATGTGTTTGTTTTATGAAAAATGTGAGTGTGTTACTGCTAAAAAGTTGATTTAAATTTCGTTTTTGGATAAGGGTGATTGCAATATTTCAACAAGTCAATTGAAATTTTCTTGCACGATTAGGGACAGTGGATGCCTAGAAAGATGTTTTTTTAAAATTAGTTTTAGGTTTCAGAGAGTAGATTCCTGAAAAAAATGTGTTTGTTTTATGAAAAATGTGAGTGTTTTACTGCTAAAAAGTTGATTTAAATTTCATTTTTGGATAAGGGTGATTGCAATATTTCAACAAGTCAATTGAAATTTTCTTGCACGATTAGGGACAGTGGATGCCTAGAAAGATGTTTTTTTAAAATTAGTTTTAGGTTCCAGAGAGTAGATTCCTGAAAAAAATGTGTTTGTTTTATGAAAAATGTGAGTGTGTTACTGCTAAAAAGTTGATTTAAATATCGTTTTTGGATAAGGGTGATTGCAATATTTCAATAAGTTAATTGAAATTTTCTTGGAAGATTAGGGAGAGTGGATGCCTAGAAAGATGTTTTTTTTAATTAGTTTTAGGTTTCAGAGAGTAGATTCCTAAAAAAAATGTGTTTGTTTTATGAAAAATGTGAGGGTGTTACTGCTAAAAAGTTGATTTAAATTACGTTTTTGAATAAGTGTGATTGCAATATTTCAACAAGTCAATTGAAATTTTCTTGCACGATTAGGGACAGTGGATGCCTAGAAAGATATTTTTTTAAAATTAGTTTTAGGTTTCAGAGAGTAGATTCCTGAAAAAAATGTGTTTGTTTTATGAAAAATGTGAGTGTGTTACTGCTAAAAAGTTGATTTAAATTTCGTTTTTGGATAAGGGTGATTGCAATATTTCAACAAGTCAATTGAAATTTTCTTGCACGATTAGGGACAGTGGATGCCTAGAAAGATTTTTTTTAAAATTAGTTTTAGGTACCAGAGAGTAGATTCCTGAAAAAAAAGTGTTTGTTTTATGAAAAATGTGAGTGTGTTACTGCTAAAAAGTTGATTTAAATTTCATTTTTGGATAAGGGTGATTGCAATATTTCAACAAGTCAATTGAAATTTTCTTGCACGATTAGGGACAGTGGATGCCTAGAAAGATGTTTTTTTAAAATTAGTTTTAGGTTCCAGAGAGTAGATTCCTGAAAAAAATGTGTTTGTTTTATGAAAAATGTGAGTGTGTTACTGCTAAAAAGTTGATTTAAATATCGTTTTTGGATAAGGGTGATTGCAATATTTCAATAAGTTAATTGAAATTTTCTTGGAAGATTAGGGAGAGTGGATGCCTAGAAAGATGTTTTTTTTAATTAGTTTTCGTTTTCAGAGAGTAGATTCCTGAAATAAATGTGTTTGTTTATGAAAAATGTGAGGGTGTTACTGCTAAAAAGTTGATTTAAATTTCGTTTTTGGATAAGGGTGATTGCAATATTTCAACAAGTCAATTGAAATTTTCTTGCACGATTAGGGACAGTGGATGCCTAGAAAGATATTTTTTAAAATTAGTTTTAGGTTCCAGAGAGTAGATTCCTGAAAAAAATGTGTTTGTTTTATGAAAAATGTGAGTGTGTTACTGCTAAAAAGTTGATTTAAATTTCGTTTTTGGATAAGGGTGATTGCAATACTTCAACAAGTCAATTGAAATTTTCTTGCACGATTAGGGACAGTGGATGCATAGAAAGATTTCTTTTTTAAATTAGTATTAGGTTTCAGAGAGTAGATTCCTGAAAAAAATGTGTTTGTTTCATGAAAAATGTGAGGGTGTTACTGCTAAAAAGTTGATTTAAATTTCGTTTTTGAATAAGGGTGATTGCAATATTTCAATAAGTCAATTGAAATTTTCTTGCACGATTAGGGACAGTGGATGCCTAGAAAGATGTTTTTTTAAAATTAGTTTTAGGTTTCAGAGAGTAGATTCGTGAAAAAAATGTGTTTGTTTTATGAAAAATGTGAGTGTGTTACTGCTAAAAAGTTGATTTAAATTTCATTTTTGGATAAGGGTGATTGCAATATTTCAACAAGTCAATTGAAATTTTCTTGCACGATTAGGGACAGTGGATGCCTAGAAAGATATTTTTTAAAATTAGTTTTAGGTTCCAGAGAGTAGATTCCTGAAAAAAATGTGTTTGTTTTATGAAAAATGTGAGTGTGTTACTGCTAAAAAGTTGATTTAAATTTCGTTTTTGGATAAGGGTGATTGCAATACTTCAACAAGTCAATTGAAATTTTCTTGCACGATTAGGGACAGTGGATGCATAGAAAGATTTCTTTTTTAAATTAGTATTAGGTTTCAGAGAGTAGATTCCTGAAAAAAATGTGTTTGTTTCATGAAAAATGTGAGGGTGTTACTGCTAAAAAGTTGATTTAAATTTCGTTTTTGAATAAGGGTGATTGCAATATTTCAATAAGTCAATTGAAATTTTCTTGCACGATTAGGGACAGTGGATGCCTAGAAAGATGTTTTTTTAAAATTAGTTTTAGGTTTCAGAGAGTAGATTCCTGAAAAAAATGTGTTTGTTTTATGAAAAATGTGAGTGTGTTACTGCTAAAAAGTTGATTTAAATTTCATTTTTGGATAAGGGTGATTGCAATATTTCAACAAGTCAATTGAAATTTTCTTGTTTAGGGACAGTGGATGCCTAGAAAGATGTTTTTTTAAAATTAGTTTTAGGTTCCAGAGAGTAGATTCCTGAAAAAATGTGTTTGTTTTATGAAAAATGTGAGTGTGTTACTGCTAAAAAGTTGATTTAAATATCGTTTTTGGATAAGGGTGATTGCAATATTTCAATAAGTTAATTGAAATTTTCTTGGAAGATTAGGGAGAGTGGATGCCTAGAAAGATGTTTTTTTTAATTAGTTTTAGGTTTCAGAGAGTAGATTCCTAAAAAAAATGTGTTTGTTTTATGAAAAATGTGAGGGTGTTACTGCTAAAAAGTTGATTTAAATTACGTTTTTGAATAAGGGTGATTGCAATATTTCAACAAGTCAATTGAAATTTTCTTGCACGATTAGGGACAGTGGATGCCTAGAAAGATATTTTTTTAAAATTAGTTTTAGGTTTCAGAGAGTAGATTCCTGAAAAAAATGTGTTTGTTTTATGAAAAATGTGAGTGTGTTACTGCTAAAAAGTTGATTTAAATTTCGTTTTTGGATAAGGGTGATTGCAATATTTCAACAAGTCAATTGAAATTTTCTTGCACGATTAGGGACAGTGGATGCCTAGAAAGATTTTTTTTAAATTAGTTTTAGGTTCCAGAGAGTAGATTCCTGAAAAAAATGTGTTTGTTTTATGAATAATGTGAGTGTGTTACTGCTAAAAAGTTGATTTAAATTTCGTTTTTGGATAAGGGTGATTGCAATATTTCAACAAGTTAATTGAAATTTTCTTGCAAGATTAGGGAGAGTGGATGCCTAGAAAGATGTTTTTTTTAAATTAGTTTTAGGTTCCAGAGAGTAGATTCCTGAAAAAAATGTGTTTGATTTATAAAAAATGTGAGTGTGTTACTGCTAAAAAGTTGATTTAAATTTCGTTTTTGGATAAGGGTGATTGAAATACTTCAACAAGTCAATTGAAATTTTCTTGCACGATTAGGGACAGTGGATGCCTAGAAAGATGTTTTTTTTAAATTAGTTTTAGGTTCCAGAGAGTAGATTCCTGAAAAAAATGTGTTTGTTTTATGAAAAATGTGAGGGTGTTACTGCTAAAAAGTTGATTTAAATTTCGTTTTTGAATAAGGGTGATTGCAATATTTCAACAAGTCAATTGAAATTTTCTTGCACGATTAGGGACAGTGGATGCCTAGAAAGATCTTTTTTTAAAATTAGTTTTAGGTTCCAGAGATTAGATTCCTGAAAAAAATGTGTTTGTTTTATGAAAAATGTGAGTGTGTTACTGCTAAAAAGTTGATTTAAATATCGTTTTTGGATAAGGGTGATTGCAATATTTCAATAAGTTAATTGAAATTTTCTTGGAAGATTAGGGAGAGTGGGTGCCTAGAAAGATGTTTTTTTAATTAGTTTTAGGTTTCAGAGAGTAGATTCCTGAAATAAGTGTGTTTGTTTTATGACAAATGTGAGGGTGTTACTGTTAAAAAGTTGATTTAAATTTCGATTTTGAATAAGGGTGATTGCAATATTTCAACAAGTCAATTGAAATTTTCTTGCACGATTAGGGACAGTGGATGCCTAGAAAGATATTTTTTTTAAATTAGTTTTAGGTTTCAGAGAGTAGATTCCTGAAAAAAATGTGTTTGTTTTATGAAAAATGTGAGTGTGTTACTGCTAAAAAGTTGATTTAAATTTCGTTTTTGGATAAGGGTGATTGCAATATTTCAACAAGTCAATTGAAATTTTCTTGCACGATTAGGGACAGTGGATGCCTAGAAAGATCTTTTTTTAAAATTAGTTTTAGGTTCCAGAGAGTAGATTCCTGAAAAAAATGTGTTTGTTTTATGAAAAATGTGAGTGTGTTACTGCTAAAAAGTTGTTTTAAATATCGTTTTTGGATAAGGGTGATTGCAATATTTCAATAAGTTAATTGAAATTTTCTTGGAAGATTAGGGAGAGTGGGTGCCTAGAAAGATGTTTTTTTAATTAGTTTTAGGTTTCAGAGAGTAGATTCCTGAAATAAATGTGTTTGTTTTATGAAAAATGTGAGGGTGTTACTGTTAAAAAGTTGATTTAAATTTCGATTTTGAATAAGGGTGATTGCAATATTTCAACAAGTCAATTGAAATTTTCTTGCACGATTAGGGACAGTGGATGCCTAGAAAGATATTTTTTTTAAATTAGTTTTAGGTTTCAGAGAGTAGATTCCTGAAAAAAATGTGTTTGTTTTATGAAACATGTGAGTGTGTTACTGCTAAAAAGTTGATTTAAATTTCGTTTTTGGATAAGGGTGATTGCAATATTTCAACAAGTCAATTGAAATTTTCTTGCACGATTAGGGACAGTGGATGCCTAGAAAGATCTTTTTTTAAAATTAGTTTTAGGTTCCAGAGAGTAGATTCCTGAAAAAAATGTGTTTGTTTTATGAAAAATGTGAGTGTGTTACTGCTAAAAAGTTGTTTTAAATATCGTTTTTGGATAAGGGTGATTGCAATATTTCAATAAGTTAATTGAAATTTTCTTGGAAGATTAGGGAGAGTGGGTGCCTAGAAAGATGTTTTTTTAATTAGTTTTAGGTTTCAGAGAGTAGATTCCTGAAATAAATGTGTTTGTTTTATGAAAAATGTGAGGGTGTTACTGTTAAAAAGTTGATTTAAATTTCGATTTTGAATAAGGGTGATTGCAATATTTCAACAAGTCAATTGAAATTTTCTTGCACGATTAGGGACAGTGGATGCCTAGAAAGATATTTTTTTTAAATTAGTTTTAGGTTTCAGAGAGTAGATTCCTGAAAAAAATGTGTTTGTTTTATGAAAAATGTGAGTGTGTTACTGCTAAAAAGTTGATTTAAATTTCGTTTTTGGATAAGGGTGATTGCAATATTTCAACAAGTCAATTGAAATTTTCTTGCACGATTAGGGACAGTGGATGCCTAGAAAGATGTTTTTTTTAAATTAGTTTTAGGTTCCAGAGAGTAGATTCCTGAAAAAAAATGTGTTTGTTTTATGAAAAATGTGAGTGTGTTACTGCTAAAAAGTTGATTTAAATTTCGTTTTTGGATAAGGGTGATTGAAATACTTCAACAAGTCAATTGAAATTTTCTTGCACGATTAGGGACAGTGGATGCCTAGAAAGATGTTTTTTTAAAATTAGTTTTAGGTTCCAGAGAGTAGATTCCTGAAAAAAATGTGTTTGTTGTATGAAAAATGTGAGGGTGTTACTGCTAAAAAGTTGATTTAAATTTCGTTTTTGAATAAGGGTGATTGCAATATTTCAACAAGTCAATTGAAATTTTCTTGCACGATTAGGGACAGTGGATGCCTAGAAAGATCTTTTTTTAAAATTAGTTTTAGGTTCCAGAGAGTAGATTCCTGAAAAAAATGTGTTTGTTTTATGAAAAATGTGAGTGTGTTACTGCTAAAAAGTTGATTTAAATTTCATTTTTGGATAAGGGTGATTGAAATATTTCAACAAGTCAATTGAAATTTTCTTGCACGATTAGGGACAGTGGATGCCTAGAAAGATGTTTTTTTAAAATTAGTTTTAGGTTCCAGAGAGTAGATTCCTGAAAAAAATGTGTTTGTTTTATGAAAAATGTGAGTGTGTTACTGCTAAAAAGTTGATTTAAATATCGTTTTTGGATAAGGGTGATTGCAATATTTCAATAAGTTAATTGAAATTTTCTTGGAAGATTAGGGAGAGTGGGTGCCTAGAAAGATGTTTTTTTAATTAGTTTTAGGTTCCAGAGAGTAGATTCCTGAAAAAAATGTGTTTGTTTTATGAAAAATGTGAGTGTGTTACTGCTAAAAAGTTGTTTTAAATATCGTTTTTGGATAAGGGTGATTGCAATATTTCAATAAGTTAATTGAAATTTTCTTGGAAGATTAGGGAGAGTGGGTGCCTAGAAAGATGTTTTTTTAATTAGTTTTAGGTTTCAGAGAGTAGTTTCCTGAAATAAATGTGTTTGTTTTATGAAAAATGTGAGGGTGTTACTGTTAAAAAGTTGATTTAAATTTCGATTTTGAATAAGGGTGATTGCAATATTTCAACAAGTCAATTGAAATTTTCTTGCACGATTAGGGACAGTGGATGCCTAGAAAGATATTTTTTTTAAATTAGTTTTAGGTTTCAGAGAGTAGATTCCTGAAAAAAATGTGTTTGTTTTATGAAAAATGTGAGTGTGTTACTGCTAAAAAGTTGATTTAAATTTCGTTTTTGGATAAGGGTGATTGCAATATTTCAACAAGTCAATTGAAATTTTCTTGCACGATTAGGGACAGTGGATGCCTAGAAAGATGTTTTTTTTAAATTAGTTTTAGGTTCCAGAGAGTAGATTCCTGAAAAAAAATGTGTTTGTTTTATGAAAAATGTGAGTGTGTTACTGCTAAAAAGTTGATTTAAATTTCGTTTTTGGATAAGGGTGATTGAAATACTTCAACAAGTCAATTGAAATTTTCTTGCACGATTAGGGACAGTGGATGCCTAGAAAGATGTTTTTTTAAAATTAGTTTTAGGTTCCAGAGAGTAGATTCCTGAAAAAAATGTGTTTGTTGTATGAAAAATGTGAGGGTGTTACTGCTAAAAAGTTGATTTAAATTTCGTTTTTGAATAAGGGTGATTGCAATATTTCAACAAGTCAATTGAAATTTTCTTGCACGATTAGGGACAGTGGATGCCTAGAAAGATCTTTTTTTAAAATTAGTTTTAGGTTCCAGAGAGTAGATTCCTGAAAAAAATGTGTTTGTTTTATGAAAAATGTGAGTGTGTTACTGCTAAAAAGTTGATTTAAATTTCATTTTTGGATAAGGGTGATTGAAATATTTCAACAAGTCAATTGAAATTTTCTTGCACGATTAGGGACAGTGGATGCCTAGAAAGATGTTTTTTTAAAATTAGTTTTAGGTTCCAGAGAGTAGATTCCTGAAAAAAATGTGTTTGTTTTATGAAAAATGTGAGTGTGTTACTGCTAAAAAGTTGATTTAAATATCGTTTTTGGATAAGGGTGATTGCAATATTTCAATAAGTTAATTGAAATTTTCTTGGAAGATTAGGGAGAGTGGGTGCCTAGAAAGATGTTTTTTTAATTAGTTTTAGGTTTCAGAGAGTAGATTCCTGAAATAAATGTGTTTGTTTTATGAAAAATGTGAGGGTGTTACTGTTAAAAAGTTGATTTAAATTTCGATTTTGAATAAGGGTGATTGCAATATTTCAACAAGTCAATTGAAATTTTCTTGCACGATTAGGGACAGTGGATGCCTAGAAAGATATTTTTTTTAAATTAGTTTTAGGTTTCAGAGAGTAGATTCCTGAAAAAAATGTGTTTGTTTTATGAAAAATGTGAGTGTGTTACTGCTAAAAAGTTGATTTAAATTTCGTTTTTGGATAAGGGTGATTGCAATATTTCAACAAGTCAATTGAAATTTTCTTGCACGATTAGGGACAGTGGATGCCTAGAAAGATCTTTTTTTAAAATTAGTTTTAGGTTCCAGAGAGTAGATTCCTGAAAAAAATGTGTTTGTTTTATGAAAAATGTGAGTGTGTTACTGCTAAAAAGTTGTTTTAAATATCGTTTTTGGATAAGGGTGATTGCAATATTTCAATAAGTTAATTGAAATTTTCTTGGAAGATTAGGGAGAGTGGGTGCCTAGAAAGATGTTTTTTTAATTAGTTTTAGGTTTCAGAGAGTAGATTCCTGAAATAAATGTGTTTGTTTTATGAAAAATGTGAGGGTGTTACTGTTAAAAAGTTGATTTAAATTTCGATTTTGAATAAGGGTGATTGCAATATTTCAACAAGTCAATTGAAATTTTCTTGCACGATTAGGGACAGTGGATGCCTAGAAAGATATTTTTTTTAAATTAGTTTTAGGTTTCAGAGAGTAGATTCCTGAAAAAAATGTGTTTGTTTTATGAAAAATGTGAGTGTGTTACTGCTAAAAAGTTGATTTAAATTTCGTTTTTGGATAAGGGTGATTGCAATATTTCAACAAGTCAATTGAAATTTTCTTGCACGATTAGGGACAGTGGATGCCTAGAAAGATCTTTTTTTAAAATTAGTTTTAGGTTTCAGAGAGTAGATTCCTGAAAAAAATGTGTTTGTTTTATGAAAAATGTGAGGGTGTTACTGCTAAACAGTTGATTTAAATTTCGTTTTTGAATAAGGGTGATTGCAATATTTCAACAAGTCAATTGAAATTTTCTTGCACGATTAGGGACAGTGGATGCCTAGAAAGATGTTTTTTTAAAATTAGTTTTAGGTTTCAGAGAGTAGATTCCTGAAAAAAATGTGTTTGTTTTATGAAAAATTTGAGTGTGTTACTGCAAAAAAGTTGATTTAAATATCGTTTTTGGATAAGGGTGATTGCAATATTTCAATAAGTTAATTGAAATTTTCTTGGAAGATTAGGAAGAGTGGATGCCTAGAAAGATGTTTTTTTTAATTAGTTTTAGGTTTCAGAGAGTAGATTCCTGAAATAAATGTGTTTGTTTTATGAAAAATGTGAGGGTGTTACTGCTAAAAAGTTGATTTAAATTTCGTTTTTGAATAAGGGTGATTGCAATATTTCAACAAGTCAATTGAAATTTTCTTGCACGATTAGGGACAGTGGATGCCTAGAAAGATGTTTTTTTTTAAATTAGTTTTAGGTTCCAGAGAGTAGATTCCTGAAAAAAATGTGTTTGTTTAATGAAAAATGTGAGTGTGTTACTGCTAAAAAGTTGTTTTAAATATCGTTTTTGGATAAGGGTGATTGCAATATTTCAATAAGTTAATTGAAATTTTCTTGGAAGATTAGGGAGAGTGGATGCCTAGAAAGATGTTTTTTTAATTAGTTTTAGGTTTCAGAGAGTAGATTCCTGAAAAAAATGTGTTTGTTTTATGAAAAATGTGAGGGTGTTACTGCTAAAAAGTTGATTTAAATTTCGTTTTTGGATAAGGGTGATTGCAATATTTCAACAAGTCAATTGAAATTTTCTTGCACGATTAGGGACAGTGGATGCCTAGAAAGATATTTTTTTAAAATTAGTTTTAGGTTCCAGAGAGTAGATTCCTGAAAAAAATGTGTTTGTTTAATGAAAAATGTGAGTGTGTTACTGCTAAAAAGTTGTTTTAAATATCGTTTTTGGATAAGGGTGATTGCAATATTTCAATAAGTTAATTGAAATTTTCTTGGAAGATTAGGGAGAGTGGATGCCTAGAAAGATGTTTTTTTTAATTAGTTTTAGGTTTCAGGGAGTAGATTCCTGAAATAAATGTGTTTGTTTATGAAAAATGTGAGGGTGTTACTGCTAAAAAGTTGATTTAAATTTCGTTTTTGGATAAGGGTGATTGCAATATTTCAACAAGTCAATTGAAATTTTCTTGCACGATTAGGGACAGTGGATGCCTAGAAAGATATTTTTTAAAATTAGTTTTAGGTTTCAGAGAGTAGATTCCTGCAAAAAAATGTGTTTGTTTATGAAAAATGTGAGGGTGTTACTGCTAAAAAGTTGATTTAAATTTCGTTTTTGAATAAGGGTGATTGCAATATTTCAATAAGTCAATTGAAAGTTTCTTGCACGATTAGGGACAGTGGATGCCTAGAAAGATGTTTTTTTAAAATTAGTTTTAGGTTTCAGAGAGTAGATTCCTGAAAAAAATTTGTTTGTTTTATGAAAAATGTGAGTGTGTTACTGCTAAAAAGTTGATTTAAATTTCGTTTTTGGATAAGGGTGATTGCAATATTTCAACAAGTCAATTGAAATTTTCTTGCACGATTAGGGACAGTGGATGCCTAGAAAGATGTTTTTTTAAAATTAGTTTTAGGTTCCAGAGAGTAGATTCCTGAAAAAAAATGTGTTTGTTTTATGAAAAATGTGAGTGTGTTACTGCTAAAAAGTTGATTTAAATTTCGTTTTTGGATAAGGGTGATTGCAATACTTCAACAAGTCAATTGAAATTTTCTTGCACGATTAGGGACAGTGGATGCCTAGAAAGATGTTTTTTTAAAATTAGTTTTAGGTTCCAGAGAGTAGATTGCTGAAAAAAATGTGTTTGTTTTATGAAAAATGTGAGTGTGTTACTGCTAAAAAGTTGATTTAAATTTCATTTTTGGATAAGGGTGATTGCAATATTTCAACAAGTCAATTGAAATTTTCTTGCACGATTAGGGACAGTGGATGCCTAGAAAGATGTTTTTTTAAAATTAGTTTTAGGTTCCAGAGAGTAGATTCCTGAAAAAAATGTGTTTGTTTTATGAAAAATGTGAGTGTGTTACTGCTAAAAAGTTGATTTAAATATCGTTTTTGGATAAGGGTGATTGCAATATTTCAATAAGTTAATTGAAATTTTCTTGGAAGATTAGGGAGGGTGGGTGCCTAGAAAGATGTTTTTTTAATTAGTTTTAGGTTTCAGAGAGTAGATTCCTGAAATAAATGTGTTTGTTTTATGAAAAATGTGAGGGTGTTACTGTTAAAAAGTTGATTTAAATTTCGTTTTTGAATAAGGGTGATTGCAATATTTCAACAAGTCAATTGAAATTTTCTTGCACGATTAGGGACAGTGGATGCCTAGAAAGATATTTTTTTTAAATTAGTTTTAGGTTTCAGAGAGTAGATTCCTGAAAAAAATGTGTTTGTTTTATGAAAAATGTGAGTGTGTTACTGCTAAAAAGTTGATTTAAATTTCGTTTTTGGATAAGGGTGATTGCAATATTTCAACAAGTCAATTGAAATTTTCTTGCACGATTAGGGACAGTGGATGCCTAGAAAGATGTTTTTTTAAAATTAGTTTTAGGTTTCAGAGAGTAGATTCCTGAAAAAAATGTGTTTGTTTTATGAAAAATGTGAGTGTGTTACTGCAAAAAAGTTGATTTAAATATCGTTTTTGGATAAGGGTGATTGCAATATTTCAATAAGTTAATTGACATTTTCTTGGAAGATTAGGGAGAGTGGATGCCTAGAAAGATGTTTTTTTTAGTTAGTTTTAGGTTTCAGAGAGTAGATTCCTGAAATAAATGTGTTTGTTTTATGAAAAATGTGAGGGTGTTACTGCTAAAAAGTTGATTTAAATTTCGTTTTTGAATAAGGGTGATTGCAATATTTCAACAAGTCAATTGAAATTTTCTTGCACGATTAGGGACAGTGGATGCCTAGAAAGATGTTTTTTTAATTAGTTTTAGGTTTCAGAGAGTAGATTCCTGAAAAAAATGTGTTTGTTTTATGAAAAATGTGAGGGTGTTACTGCTAAAAAGTTGATTTAAATTTCGTTTTTGAATAAGGGTGATTGCAATATTTCAACAAGTCAATTGAAATTTTCTTGCACGATTAGGGACAGTGGATGCCTAGAAAGATGATTTTTAAAATTAGTTTTAGGTTTCAGAGAGTAGATTCCTGAAAAAAATGTGTTTGTTTTATGAAAAATGTGAGTGTGTTACTGCTAAAAAGTTGATTTAAATTTCGTTTTTGGATGAGGGTGATTGCAATATTTCAACAAGTCAATTGAAATTTTCTTGCACGATTAGGGACAGTGGATGCCTAGAAAGATGTTTTTTTAAAATTAGTTTTAGGTTTCAGAGAGTAGATTCCTGAAAAAAATGTGTTTGTTTTATGAAAAATGTGAGTGTTTTACTGCTAAAAAGTTGATTTAAATTTCATTTTTGGATAAGGGTGATTGCAATATTTCAACAAGTCAATTGAAATTTTCTTGCACGATTAGGGACAGTGGATGCCTAGAAAGATGTTTTTTTAAAATTAGTTTTAGGTTCCAGAGAGTAGATTCCTGAAAAAAATGTGTTTGTTTTATGAAAAATGTGAGTGTGTTACTGCTAAAAAGTTGATTTAAATATCGTTTTTGGATAAGGGTGATTGCAATATTTCAATAAGTTAATTGAAATTTTCTTGGAAGATTAGGGAGAGTGGATGCCTAGAAAGATGTTTTTTTTAATTAGTTTTAGGTTTCAGAGAGTAGATTCCTAAAAAAAATGTGTTTGTTTTATGAAAAATGTGAGGGTGTTACTGCTAAAAAGTTGATTTAAATTACGTTTTTGAATAAGGGTGATTGCAATATTTCAACAAGTCAATTGAAATTTTCTTGCACGATTAGGGACAGTGGATGCCTAGAAAGATATTTTTTTAAAATTAGTTTTAGGTTTCAGAGAGTAGATTCCTGAAAAAAATGTGTTTGTTTTATGAAAAATGTGAGTGTGTTACTGCTAAAAAGTTGATTTAAATTTCGTTTTTGGATAAGGGTGATTGCAATATTTCAACAAGTCAATTGAAATTTTCTTGCACGATTAGGGACAGTGGATGCCTAGAAAGATTTTTTTTTAAATTAGTTTTAGGTACCAGAGAGTAGATTCCTGAAAAAAAAGTGTTTGTTTTATGAAAAATGTGAGTGTGTTACTGCTAAAAAGTTGATTTAAATTTCATTTTTGGATAAGGGTGATTGCAATATTTCAACAAGTCAATTGAAATTTTCTTGCACGATTAGGGACAGTGGATGCCTAGAAAGATGTTTTTTTAAAATTAGTTTTAGGTTCCAGAGAGTAGATTCCTGAAAAAAATGTGTTTGTTTTATGAAAAATGTGAGTGTGTTACTGCTAAAAAGTTGATTTAAATATCGTTTTTGGATAAGGGTGATTGCAATATTTCAATAAGTTAATTGAAATTTTCTTGGAAGATTAGGGAGAGTGGATGCCTAGAAAGATGTTTTTTTTAATTAGTTTTAGTTTTCAGAGAGTAGATTCCTGAAATAAATGTGTTTGTTTATGAAAAATGTGAGGGTGTTACTGCTAAAAAGTTGATTTAAATTTCGTTTTTGGATAAGGGTGATTGCAATATTTCAACAAGTCAATTGAAATTTTCTTGCACGATTAGGGACAGTGGATGCCTAGAAAGATATTTTTTAAAATTAGTTTTAGGTTCCAGAGAGTAGATTCCTGAAAAAAATGTGTTTGTTTTATGAAAAATGTGAGTGTGTTACTGCTAAAAAGTTGATTTAAATTTCGTTTTTGGATAAGGGTGATTGCAATACTTCAACAAGTCAATTGAAATTTTCTTGCACGATTAGGGACAGTGGATGCATAGAAAGATTTCTTTTTTAAATTAGTATTAGGTTTCAGAGAGTAGATTCCTGAAAAAAATGTGTTTGTTTCATGAAAAATGTGAGGGTGTTACTGCTAAAAAGTTGATTTAAATTTCGTTTTTGAATAAGGGTGATTGCAATATTTCAATAAGTCAATTGAAATTTTCTTGCACGATTAGGGACAGTGGATGCCTAGAAAGATGTTTTTTTAAAATTAGTTTTAGGTTTCAGAGAGTAGATTCATGAAAAAAATGTGTTTGTTTTATGAAAAATGTGAGTGTGTTACTGCTAAAAAGTTGATTTAAATTTCATTTTTGGATAAGGGTGATTGCAATATTTCAACAAGTCAATTGAAATTTTCTTGCACGATTAGGGACAGTGGATGCCTAGAAAGATGTTTTTTTAAAATTAGTTTTAGGTTCCAGAGAGTAGATTCCTGAAAAAAATGTGTTTGTTTTATGAAAAATGTGAGTGTGTTACTGCTAAAAAGTTGATTTAAATATCGTTTTTGGATAAGGGTGATTGCAATATTTCAATAAGTTAATTGAAATTTTCTTGGAAGATTAGGGAGAGTGGATGCCTAGAAAGATGTTTTTTTTAATTAGTTTTAGGTTTCAGAGAGTAGATTCCTGAAATAAATGTGTTTGTTTATGAAAAATGTGAGGGTGTTACTGCTAAAAAGTTGATTTAAATTTCGTTTTTGGATAAGGGTGATTGCAATATTTCAACAAGTCAATTGAAATTTTCTTGCACGATTAGGGACAGTGGATGCCTAGAAAGATATTTTTTAAAATTAGTTTTAGGTTCCAGAGAGTAGATTCCTGAAAAAAATGTGTTTGTTTTATGAAAAATGTGAGTGTGTTACTGCTAAAAAGTTGATTTAAATTTCGTTTTTGGATAAGGGTGATTGCAATACTTCAACAAGTCAATTGAAATTTTCTTGCACGATTAGGGACAGTGGATGCATAGAAAGATTTCTTTTTTAAATTAGTATTAGGTTTCAGAGAGTAGATTCCTGAAAAAAATGTGTTTGTTTCATGAAAAATGTGAGGGTGTTACTGCTAAAAAGTTGATTTAAATTTCGTTTTTGAATAAGGGTGATTGCAATATTTCAATAAGTCAATTGAAATTTTCTTGCACGATTAGGGACAGTGGATGCCTAGAAAGATGTTTTTTTAAAATTAGTTTTAGGTTTCAGAGAGTAGATTCCTGAAAAAAATGTGTTTGTTTTATGAAAAATGTGAGTGTGTTACTGCTAAAAAGTTGATTTAAATTTCATTTTTGGATAAGGGTGATTGCAATATTTCAACAAGTCAATTGAAATTTTCTTGTTTAGGGACAGTGGATGCCTAGAAAGATGTTTTTTTAAAATTAGTTTTAGGTTCCAGAGAGTAGATTCCTGAAAAAAATGTGTTTGTTTTATGAAAAATGTGAGTGTGTTACTGCTAAAAAGTTGATTTAAATATCGTTTTTGGATAAGGGTGATTGCAATATTTCAATAAGTTAATTGAAATTTTCTTGGAAGATTAGGGAGAGTGGATGCCTAGAAAGATGTTTTTTTTAATTAGTTTTAGGTTTCAGAGAGTAGATTCCTAAAAAAAATGTGTTTGTTTTATGAAAAATGTGAGGGTGTTACTGCTAAAAAGTTGATTTAAATTACGTTTTTGAATAAGGGTGATTGCAATATTTCAACAAGTCAATTGAAATTTTCTTGCACGATTAGGGACAGTGGATGCCTAGAAAGATATTTTTTTAAAATTAGTTTTAGGTTTCAGAGAGTAGATTCCTGAAAAAAATGTGTTTGTTTTATGAAAAAATGTGAGTGTGTTACTGCTAAAAAGTTGATTTAAATTTCGTTTTTGGATAAGGGTGATTGCAATATTTCAACAAGTCAATTGAAATTTTCTTGCACGATTAGGGACAGTGGATGCCTAGAAAGATTTTTTTTAAATTAGTTTTAGGTTCCAGAGAGTAGATTCCTGAAAAAAATGTGTTTGTTTTATGAATAATGTGAGTGTGTTACTGCTAAAAAGTTGATTTAAATTTCGTTTTTGGATAAGGGTGATTGCAATATTTCAACAAGTTAATTGAAATTTTCTTGCAAGATTAGGGAGAGTGGATGCCTAGAAAGATGTTTTTTTTAAATTAGTTTTAGGTTCCAGAGAGTAGATTCCTGAAAGAAAATGTGTTTGTTTTATGAAAAATGTGAGTGTGTTACTGCTAAAAAGTTGATTTAAATTTCGTTTTTGGATAAGGGTGATTGAAATACTTCAACAAGTCAATTGAAATTTTCTTGCACGATTAGGGACAGTGGATGCCTAGAAAGATGTTTTTTTTAAATTAGTTTTAGGTTCCAGAGAGTAGATTCCTGAAAAAAATGTGTTTGTTTTATGAAAAATGTGAGGGTGTTACTGCTAAAAAGTTGATTTAAATTTCGTTTTTGAATAAGGGTGATTGCAATATTTCAACAAGTCAATTGAAATTTTCTTGCACGATTAGGGACAGTGGATGCCTAGAAAGATCTTTTTTTAAAATTAGTTTTAGGTTCCAGAGAGTAGATTCCTGAAAAAAATGTGTTTGTTTTATGAAAAATGTGAGTGTGTTACTGCTAAAAAGTTGATTTAAATATCGTTTTTGGATAAGGGTGATTGCAATATTTCAATAAGTTAATTGAAATTTTCTTGGAAGATTAGGGAGAGTGGGTGCCTAGAAAGATGTTTTTTTAATTAGTTTTAGGTTTCAGAGAGTAGATTCCTGAAATAAGTGTGTTTGTTTTATGACAAATGTGAGGGTGTTACTGTTAAAAAGTTGATTTAAATTTCGATTTTGAATAAGGGTGATTGCAATATTTCAACAAGTCAATTGAAATTTTCTTGCACGATTAGGGACAGTGGATGCCTAGAAAGATATTTTTTTTAAATTAGTTTTAGGTTTCAGAGAGTAGATTCCTGAAAAAAATGTGTTTGTTTTATGAAAAATGTGAGTGTGTTACTGCTAAAAAGTTGATTTAAATTTCGTTTTTGGATAAGGGTGATTGCAATATTTCAACAAGTCAATTGAAATTTTCTTGCACGATTAGGGACAGTGGATGCCTAGAAAGATCTTTTTTTAAAATTAGTTTTAGGTTCCAGAGAGTAGATTCCTGAAAAAAATGTGTTTGTTTTATGAAAAATGTGAGTGTGTTACTGCTAAAAAGTTGTTTTAAATATCGTTTTTGGATAAGGGTGATTGCAATATTTCAATAAGTTAATTGAAATTTTCTTGGAAGATTAGGGAGAGTGGGTGCCTAGAAAGATGTTTTTTTAATTAGTTTTAGGTTTCAGAGAGTAGATTCCTGAAATAAATGTGTTTGTTTTATGAAAAATGTGAGGGTGTTACTGTTAAAAAGTTGATTTAAATTTCGATTTTGAATAAGGGTGATTGCAATATTTCAACAAGTCAATTGAAATTTTCTTGCACGATTAGGGACAGTGGATGCCTAGAAAGATATTTTTTTTAAATTAGTTTTAGGTTTCAGAGAGTAGATTCCTGAAAAAAATGTGTTTGTTTTATGAAAAATGTGAGTGTGTTACTGCTAAAAAGTTGATTTAAATTTCGTTTTTGGATAAGGGTGATTGCAATATTTCAACAAGTCAATTGAAATTTTCTTGCACGATTAGGGACAGTGGATGCCTAGAAAGATGTTTTTTTAAAATTAGTTTTAGGTTCCAGAGAGTAGATTCCTGAAAAAAATGTGTTTGTTTTATGAAAAATGTGAGTGTGTTACTGCTAAAAAGTTGATTTAAATTTCATTTTCGGATAAGGGTGATTGAAATATTTCAACAAGTCAATTGAAATTTTCTTGCACGATTAGGGACAGTGGATGCCTAGAAAGATGTTTTTTTAAAATTAGTTTTAGGTTCCAGAGAGTAGATTCCTGAAAAAAATGTGTTTGTTTTATGAAAAATGTGAGTGTGTTACTGCTAAAAAGTTGATTTAAATATCGTTTTTGGATAAGGGTGATTGCAATATTTCAATAAGTTAATTGAAATTTTCTTGGAAGATTAGGGAGAGTGGGTGCCTAGAAAGATGTTTTTTTAATTAGTTTTAGGTTTCAGAGAGTAGATTCCTGAAATAAATGTGTTTGTTTTATGAAAAATGTGAGGGTGTTACTGTTAAAAAGTTGATTTAAATTTCGATTTTGAATAAGGGTGATTGCAATATTTCAACAAGTCAATTGAAATTTTCTTGCACGATTAGGGACAGTGGATGCCTAGAAAGATATTTTTTTTAAATTAGTTTTAGGTTTCAGAGAGTAGATTCCTGAAAAAAATGTGTTTGTTTTATGAAACATGTGAGTGTGTTACTGCTAAAAAGTTGATTTAAATTTCGTTTTTGGATAAGGGTGATTGCAATATTTCAACAAGTCAATTGAAATTTTCTTGCACGATTAGGGACAGTGGATGCCTAGAAAGATCTTTTTTTAAAATTAGTTTTAGGTTCCAGAGAGTAGATTCCTGAAAAAAATGTGTTTGTTTTATGAAAAATGTGAGTGTGTTACTGCTAAAAAGTTGTTTTAAATATCGTTTTTGGATAAGGGTGATTGCAATATTTCAATAAGTTAATTGAAATTTTCTTGGAAGATTAGGGAGAGTGGGTGCCTAGAAAGATGTTTTTTTAATTAGTTTTAGGTTTCAGAGAGTAGATTCCTGAAATAAATGTGTTTGTTTTATGAAAAATGTGAGGGTGTTACTGTTAAAAAGTTGATTTAAATTTCGATTTTGAATAAGGGTGATTGCAATATTTCAACAAGTCAATTGAAATTTTCTTGCACGATTAGGGACAGTGGATGCCTAGAAAGATATTTTTTTTAAATTAGTTTTAGGTTTCAGAGAGTAGATTCCTGAAAAAAATGTGTTTGTTTTATGAAAAATGTGAGTGTGTTACTGCTAAAAAGTTGATTTAAATTTCGTTTTTGGATAAGGGTGATTGCAATATTTCAACAAGTCAATTGAAATTTTCTTGCACGATTAGGGACAGTGGATGCCTAGAAAGATCTTTTTTTAAAATTAGTTTTAGGTTTCAGAGAGTAGATTCCTGAAAAAAATGTGTTTGTTTTATGAAAAATGTGAGGGTGTTACTGCTAAAAAGTTGATTTAAATTTCGTTTTTGAATAAGGGTGATTGCAATATTTCAACAAGTCAATTGAAATTTTCTTGCACGATTAGGGACAGTGGATGCCTAGAAAGATTTTTTTTAAAATTAGTTTTAGGTTTCAGAGAGTAGATTCCTGAAAAAAATGTGTTTGTTTTATGAAAAATGTGAGTGTGTTACTGCAAAAAAGTTGATTTAAATATCGTTTTTGGATAAGGGTGATTGCAATATTTCAATAAGTTAATTGAAATTTTCTTGGAAGATTAGGAAGAGTGGATGCCTAGAAAGATGTTTTTTTTAATTAGTTTTAGGTTTCAGAGAGTAGATTCCTGAAATAAATGTGTTTGTTTTATGAAAAATGTGAGGGTGTTACTGCTAAAAAGTTGATTTAAATTTCGTTTTTGAATAAGGGTGATTGCAATATTTCAACAAGTCAATTGAAATTTTCTTGCACGATTAGGGACAGTGGATGCCTAGAAAGATATTTTTTTTAAATTAGTTTTAGGTTTCAGAGAGTAGATTCCTGAAATAAATGTGTTTGTTTTATGAAAAATGTGAGGGTGTTACTGCTAAAAAGTTGATTTAAATTTCGTTTTTGAATAAGGGTGATTGCAATATTTCAACAAGTCAATTGAAATTTTCTTGCACGATTAGGGACAGTGGATGCCTAGAAAGATATTTTTTTTAAATTAGTTTTAGGTTTCAGAGAGTAGATTCCTGAAAAAAATGTGTTTGTTTTATGAAAAATGTGAGTGTTACTGCTAAAAAGATGATTTAAATTTCGTTTTTGGATAAGGGTGATTGCAATATTTCAACAAGTCAATTGAAATTTTCTTGCACGATTAGGGACAGTGGATGCCTAGAAAGATGTTTTTTTAAAATTAGTTTTAGGTTCCAGAGAGTAGATTCCTGAAAAAAATGTGTTTGTTTTATGAAAAATGTGAGTGTGTTACTGCTAAAAAGTTGATTTAAATATCGTTTTTGGATAAGGGTGATTGCAATATTTCAATAAGTTAATTGAAATTTTCTTGGAAGATTAGGGAGAGTGGGTGCCTAGAAAGATGTTTTTTTAATTAGTTTTAGGTTTCAGAGAGTAGATTCCTGAAATAAATGTGTTTGTTTTATGAAAAATGTGAGGGTGTTACTGTTAAAAAGTTGATTTAAATTTCGATTTTGAATAAGGGTGATTGCAATATTTCAACAAGTCAATTGAAATTTTCTTGCACGATTAGGGACAGTGGATGCCTAGAAAGATATTTTTTTTAAATTAGTTTTAGGTTTCAGAGAGTAGATTCCTGAAAAAAATGTGTTTGTTTTATGAAAAATGTGAGTGTGTTACTGCTAAAAAGTTGATTTAAATTTCGTTTTTGGATAAGGGTGATTGCAATATTTCAACAAGTCAATTGAAATTTTCTTGCACGATTAGGGACAGTGGATGCCTAGAAAGATCTTTTTTTAAAATTAGTTTTAGGTTCCAGAGAGTAGATTCCTGAAAAAAATGTGTTTGTTTTATGAAAAATGTGAGTGTGTTACTGCTAAAAAGTTGTTTTAAATATCGTTTTTGGATAAGGGTGATTGCAATATTTCAATAAGTTAATTGAAATTTTCTTGGAAGATTAGGGAGAGTGGGTGCCTAGAAAGATGTTTTTTTAATTAGTTTTAGGTTTCAGAGAGTAGATTCCTGAAATAAATGTGTTTGTTTTATGAAAAATGTGAGGGTGTTACTGTTAAAAAGTTGATTTAAATTTCGATTTTCAATAAGGGTGATTGCAATATTTCAACAAGTCAATTGAAATTTTCTTGCACGATTAGGGACAGTGGATGCCTAGAAAGATATTTTTTTTAAATTAGTTTTAGGTTTCAGAGAGTAGATTCCTGAAAAAAATGTGTTTGTTTTATGAAAAATGTGAGTGTGTTACTGCTAAAAAGTTGATTTAAATTTCGTTTTTGGATAAGGGTGATTGCAATATTTCAACAAGTCAATTGAAATTTTCTTGCACGATTAGGGACAGTGGATGCCTAGAAAGATCTTTTTTTAAAATTAGTTTTAGGTTTCAGAGAGTAGATTCCTGAAAAAAATGTGTTTGTTTTATGAAAAATGTGAGGGTGTTACTGCTAAACAGTTGATTTAAATTTCGTTTTTGAATAAGGGTGATTGCAATATTTCAACAAGTCAATTGAAATTTTCTTGCACGATTAGGGACAGTGGATGCCTAGAAAGATGTTTTTTTAAAATTAGTTTTAGGTTTCAGAGAGTAGATTCCTGAAAAAAATGTGTTTGTTTTATGAAAAATTTGAGTGTGTTACTGCAAAAAAGTTGATTTAAATATCGTTTTTGGATAAGGGTGATTGCAATATTTCAATAAGTTAATTGAAATTTTCTTGGAAGATTAGGAAGAGTGGATGCCTAGAAAGATGTTTTTTTTAATTAGTTTTAGGTTTCAGAGAGTAGATTCCTGAAATAAATGTGTTTGTTTTATGAAAAATGTGAGGGTGTTACTGCTAAAAAGTTGATTTAAATTTCGTTTTTGAATAAGGGTGATTGCAATATTTCAACAAGTCAATTGAAATTTTCTTGCACGATTAGGGACAGTGGATGCCTAGAAAGATGTTTTTTTAAAATTAGTTTTAGGTTCCAGAGAGTAGATTCCTGAAAAAAATGTGTTTGTTTAATGAAAAATGTGAGTGTGTTACTGCTAAAAAGTTGTTTTAAATATCGTTTTTGGATAAGGGTGATTGCAATATTTCAATAAGTTAATTGAAATTTTCTTGGAAGATTAGGGAGAGTGGATGCCTAGAAAGATGTTTTTTTAATTAGTTTTAGGTTTCAGAGAGTAGATTCCTGAAAAAAATGTGTTTGTTTTATGAAAAATGTGAGGGTGTTACTGCTAAAAAGTTGATTTAAATTTCGTTTTTGGATAAGGGTGATTGCAATATTTCAACAAGTCAATTGAAATTTTCTTGCACGATTAGGGACAGTGGATGCCTAGAAAGATATTTTTTTAAAATTAGTTTTAGGTTCCAGAGAGTAGATTCCTGAAAAAAATGTGTTTGTTTAATGAAAAATGTGAGTGTGTTACTGCTAAAAAGTTGTTTTAAATATCGTTTTTGGATAAGGGTGATTGCAATATTTCAATAAGTTAATTGAAATTTTCTTGGAAGATTAGGGAGAGTGGATGCCTAGAAAGATGTTTTTTTTAATTAGTTTTAGGTTTCAGAGAGTAGATTCCTGAAATAAATGTGTTTGTTTATGAAAAATGTGAGGGTGTTACTGCTAAAAAGTTGATTTAAATTTCGTTTTTGGATAAGGGTGATTGCAATATTTCAACAAGTCAATTGAAATTTTCTTGCACGATTAGGGACAGTGGATGCCTAGAAAGATATTTTTTAAAATTAGTTTTAGGTTTCAGAGAGTAGATTCCTGAAAAAAATGTGTTTGTTTTATGAAAAATGTGAGGGTGTTACTGCTAAAAAGTTGATTTAAATTTCGTTTTTGAATAAGGGTGATTGCAATATTTCAATAAGTCAATTGAAAGTTTCTTGCACGATTAGGGACAGTGGATGCCTAGAAAGATGTTTTTTTAAAATTAGTTTTAGGTTTCAGAGAGTAGATTCCTGAAAAAAATGTGTTTGTTTTATGAAAAATGTGAGTGTGTTACTGCTAAAAAGTTGATTTAAATTTCGTTTTTGGATAAGGGTGATTGCAATATTTCAACAAGTCAATTGAAATTTTCTTGCACGATTAGGGACAGTGGATGCCTAGAAAGATGTTTTTTTAAAATTAGTTTTAGGTTCCAGAGAGTAGATTCCTGAAAAAAAATGTGTTTGTTTTATGAAAAATGTGAGTGTGTTACTGCTAAAAAGTTGATTTAAATTTCGTTTTTGGATAAGGGTGATTGCAATACTTCAACAAGTCAATTGAAATTTTCTTGCACGATTAGGGACAGTGGATGCCTAGAAAGATGTTTTTTTAAAATTAGTTTTAGGTTCCAGAGAGTAGATTCCTGAAAAAAATGTGTTTGTTTTATGAAAAATGTGAGGGTGTTACTGCTAAAAAGTTGATTTAAATTTCGTTTTTGAATAAGGGTGATTGCAATATTTCAACAAGTCAATTGAAATTTTCTTGCACGATTAGGGACAGTGGATGCCTAGAAAGATCTTTTTTTAAAATTAGTTTTAGGTTCCAGAGAGTAGATTGCTGAAAAAAATGTGTTTGTTTTATGAAAAATGTGAGTGTGTTACTGCTAAAAAGTTGATTTAAATTTCATTTTTGGATAAGGGTGATTGCAATATTTCAACAAGTCAATTGAAATTTTCTTGCACGATTAGGGACAGTGGATGCCTAGAAAGATGTTTTTTTAAAATTAGTTTTAGGTTCCAGAGAGTAGATTCCTGAAAAAAATGTGTTTGTTTTATGAAAAATGTGAGTGTGTTACTGCTAAAAAGTTGATTTAAATATCGTTTTTGGATAAGGGTGATTGCAATATTTCAATAAGTTAATTGAAATTTTCTTGGAAGATTAGGGAGAGTGGGTGCCTAGAAAGATGTTTTTTTAATTAGTTTTAGGTTTCAGAGAGTAGATTCCTGAAATAAATGTGTTTGTTTTATGAAAAATGTGAGGGTGTTACTGTTAAAAAGTTGATTTAAATTTCGTTTTTGAATAAGGGTGATTGCAATATTTCAACAAGTCAATTGAAATTTTCTTGCACGATTAGGGACAGTGGATGCCTAGAAAGATATTTTTTTTAAATTAGTTTTAGGTTTCAGAGAGTAGATTCCTGAAAAAAATGTGTTTGTTTTATGAAAAATGTGAGTGTGTTACTGCTAAAAAGTTGATTTAAATTTCGTTTTTGGATAAGGGTGATTGCAATATTTCAACAAGTCAATTGAAATTTTCTTGCACGATTAGGGACAGTGGATGCCTAGAAAGATGTTTTTTTAAAATTAGTTTTAGGTTTCAGAGAGTAGATTCCTGAAAAAAATGTGTTTGTTTTATGAAAAATGTGAGTGTGTTACTGCAAAAAAGTTGATTTAAATATCGTTTTTGGATAAGGGTGATTGCAATATTTCAATAAGTTAATTGACATTTTCTTGGAAGATTAGGGAGAGTGGATGCCTAGAAAGATGTTTTTTTTAGTTAGTTTTAGGTTTCAGAGAGTAGATTCCTGAAAAAAATGTGTTTGTTTTATGAAAAATGTGAGGGTGTTACTGCTAAAAAGTTGATTTAAATTTCGTTTTTGAATAAGGGTGATTGCAATATTTCAACAAGTCAATTGAAATTTTCTTGCACGATTAGGGACAGTGGATGCCTAGAAAGATGATTTTTAAAATTAGTTTTAGGTTTCAGAGAGTAGATTCCTGAAAAAAATGTGTTTGTTTTATGAAAAATGTGAGTGTGTTACTGCTAAAAAGTTGATTTAAATTTCGTTTTTGGATAAGGGTGATTGCAATATTTCAACAAGTCAATTGAAATTTTCTTGCACGATTAGGGACAGTGGATGCCTAGAAAGATGTTTTTTTAAAATTAGTTTTAGGTTTCAGAGAGTAGATTCCTGAAAAAAATGTGTTTGTTTTATGAAAAATGTGAGTGTTTTACTGCTAAAAAGTTGATTTAAATTTCATTTTTGGATAAGGGTGATTGCAATATTTCAACAAGTCAATTGAAATTTTCTTGCACGATTAGGGACAGTGGATGCCTAGAAAGATGTTTTTTTAAAATTAGTTTTAGGTTCCAGAGAGTAGATTCCTGAAAAAAATGTGTTTGTTTTATGAAAAATGTGAGTGTGTTACTGCTAAAAAGTTGATTTAAATATCGTTTTTGGATAAGGGTGATTGCAATATTTCAATAAGTTAATTGAAATTTTCTTGGAAGATTAGGGAGAGTGGATGCCTAGAAAGATGTTTTTTTTAATTAGTTTTAGGTTTCAGAGAGTAGATTCCTAAAAAAAATGTGTTTTTTTTATGAAAAATGTGAGGGTGTTACTGCTAAAAAGTTGATTTAAATTACGTTTTTGAATAAGGGTGATTGCAATATTTCAACAAGTCAATTGAAATTTTCTTGCACGATTAGGGACAGTGGATGCCTAGAAAGATATTTTTTTAAAATTAGTTTTAGGTTTCAGAGAGTAGATTCCTGAAAAAAATGTGTTTGTTTTATGAAAAATGTGAGTGTGTTACTGCTAAAAAGTTGATTTAAATTTCGTTTTTGGATAAGGGTGATTGCAATATTTCAACAAGTCAATTGAAATTTTCTTGCACGATTAGGGAGAGTGGATGCCTAGAAAGATGTTTTTTTAAAATTAGTTTTAGGTACCAGAGAGTAGATTCCTGAAAAAAAAGTGTTTGTTTTATGAAAAATGTGAGTGTGTTACTGCTAAAAAGTTGATTTAAATTTCATTTTTGGATAAGGGTGATTGCAATATTTCAACAAGTCAATTGAAATTTTCTTGCACGATTAGGGACAGTGGATGCATAGAAAGATTTCTTTTTTAAATTAGTATTAGGTTTCAGAGAGTAGATTCCTGAAAAAAATGTGTTTGTTTCATGAAAAATGTGAGTGTGTTACTGCTAAAAAGTTGATTTAAATTTCGTTTTTGGATAAGGGTGATTGCAATACTTCAACAAGTCAATTGAAATTTTCTTGCACGATTAGGGACAGTGGATGCATAGAAAGATTTCTTTTTTAAATTAGTATTAGGTTTCAGAGAGTAGATTCCTGAAAAAAATGTGTTTGTTTCATGAAAAATGTGAGGGTGTTACTGCTAAAAAGTTGATTTAAATTTCGTTTTTGAATAAGGGTGATTGCAATATTTCAATAAGTCAATTGAAATTTTCTTGCACGATTAGGGACAGTGGATGCCTAGAAAGATGTTTTTTTAAAATTAGTTTTAGGTTTCAGAGAGTAGATTCGTGAAAAAAATGTGTTTGTTTTATGAAAAATGTGAGTGTGTTACTGCTAAAAAGTTGATTTAAATTTCATTTTTGGATAAGGGTGATTGCAATATTTCAACAAGTCAATTGAAATTTTCTTGCACGATTAGGGACAGTGGATGCCTAGAAAGATGTTTTTTTAAAATTAGTTTTAGGTTCCAGAGAGTAGATTCCTGAAAAAAATGTGTTTGTTTTATGAAAAATGTGAGTGTGTTACTGCTAAAAAGTTGATTTAAATATCGTTTTTGGATAAGGGTGATTGCAATATTTCAATAAGTTAATTGAAATTTTCTTGGAAGATTAGGGAGAGTGGATGCCTAGAAAGATGTTTTTTTTAATTAGTTTTAGGTTTCAGAGAGTAGATTCCTGAAATAAATGTGTTTGTTTATGAAAAATGTGAGGGTGTTACTGCTAAAAAGTTGATTTAAATTTCGTTTTTGGATAAGGGTGATTGCAATATTTCAACAAGTCAATTGAAATTTTCTTGCACGATTAGGGACAGTGGATGCCTAGAAAGATATTTTTTAAAATTAGTTTTAGGTTCCAGAGAGTAGATTCCTGAAAAAAATGTGTTTGTTTTATGAAAAATGTGAGTGTGTTACTGCTAAAAAGTTGATTTAAATTTCGTTTTTGGATAAGGGTGATTGCAATACTTCAACAAGTCAATTGAAATTTTCTTGCACGATTAGGGACAGTGGATGCATAGAAAGATTTCTTTTTTAAATTAGTATTAGGTTTCAGAGAGTAGATTCCTGAAAAAAATGTGTTTGTTTCATGAAAAATGTGAGGGTGTTACTGCTAAAAAGTTGATTTAAATTTCGTTTTTGAATAAGGGTGATTGCAATATTTCAATAAGTCAATTGAAATTTTCTTGCACGATTAGGGACAGTGGATGCCTAGAAAGATGTTTTTTTAAAATTAGTTTTAGGTTTCAGAGAGTAGATTCCTGAAAAAAATGTGTTTGTTTTATGAAAAATGTGAGTGTGTTACTGCTAAAAAGTTGATTTAAATTTCATTTTTGGATAAGGGTGATTGCAATATTTCAACAAGTCAATTGAAATTTTCTTGTTTAGGGACAGTGGATGCCTAGAAAGATGTTTTTTTAAAATTAGTTTTAGGTTCCAGAGAGTAGATTCCTGAAAAAAATGTGTTTGTTTTATGAAAAATGTGAGTGTGTTACTGCTAAAAAGTTGATTTAAATATCGTTTTTGGATAAGGGTGATTGCAATATTTCAATAAGTTAATTGAAATTTTCTTGGAAGATTAGGGAGAGTGGATGCCTAGAAAGATGTTTTTTTTAATTAGTTTTAGGTTTCAGAGAGTAGATTCCTAAAAAAAATGTGTTTGTTTTATGAAAAATGTGAGGGTGTTACTGCTAAAAAGTTGATTTAAATTACGTTTTTGAATAAGGGTGATTGCAATATTTCAACAAGTCAATTGAAATTTTCTTGCACGATTAGGGACAGTGGATGCCTAGAAAGATATTTTTTTAAAATTAGTTTTAGGTTTCAGAGAGTAGATTCCTGAAAAAAATGTGTTTGTTTTATGAAAAATGTGAGTGTGTTACTGCTAAAAAGTTGATTTAAATTTCGTTTTTGGATAAGGGTGATTGCAATATTTCAACAAGTCAATTGAAATTTTCTTGCACGATTAGGGACAGTGGATGCCTAGAAAGATTTTTTTTAAATTAGTTTTAGGTTCCAGAGAGTAGATTCCTGAAAAAAATGTGTTTGTTTTATGAATAATGTGAGTGTGTTACTGCTAAAAAGTTGATTTAAATTTCGTTTTTGGATAAGGGTGATTGCAATATTTCAACAAGTTAATTGAAATTTTCTTGCAAGATTAGGGAGAGTGGATGCCTAGAAAGATATTTTTTTTAAATTAGTTTTAGGTTCCAGAGAGTAGATTCCTGAAAAAAAATGTGTTTGTTTTATGAAAAATGTGAGTGTGTTACTGCTAAAAAGTTGATTTAAATTTCGTTTTTGGATAAGGGTGATTGAAATACTTCAACAAGTCAATTGAAATTTTCTTGCACGATTAGGGACAGTGGATGCCTAGAAAGATGTTTTTTTAAAATTAGTTTTAGGTTCCAGAGAGTAGATTCCTGAAAAAAATGTGTTTGTTTTATGAAAAATGTGAGGGTGTTACTGCTAAAAAGTTGATTTAAATTTCGTTTTTGAATAAGGGTGATTGCAATATTTCAACAAGTCAATTGAAATTTTCTTGCACGATTAGGGACAGTGGATGCCTAGAAAGATCTTTTTTTAAAATTAGTTTTAGGTTCCAGAGAGTAGATTCCTGAAAAAAATGTGTTTGTTTTATGAAAAATGTGAGTGTGTTACTGCTAAAAAGTTGATTTAAATATCGTTTTTGGATAAGGGTGATTGCAATATTTCAATAAGTTAATTGAAATTTTCTTGGAAGATTAGGGAGAGTGGGTGCCTAGAAAGATGTTTTTTTAATTAGTTTTAGGTTTCAGAGAGTAGATTCCTGAAATAAGTGTGTTTGTTTTATGACAAATGTGAGGGTGTTACTGTTAAAAAGTTGATTTAAATTTCGATTTTGAATAAGGGTGATTGCAATATTTCAACAAGTCAATTGAAATTTTCTTGCACGATTAGGGACAGTGGATGCCTAGAAAGATATTTTTTTTAAATTAGTTTTAGGTTTCAGAGAGTAGATTCCTGAAAAAAATGTGTTTGTTTTATGAAAAATGTGAGTGTGTTACTGCTAAAAAGTTGATTTAAATTTCGTTTTTGGATAAGGGTGATTGCAATATTTCAACAAGTCAATTGAAATTTTCTTGCACGATTAGGGACAGTGGATGCCTAGAAAGATCTTTTTTTAAAATTAGTTTTAGGTTCCAGAGAGTAGATTCCTGAAAAAAATGTGTTTGTTTTATGAAAAATGTGAGTGTGTTACTGCTAAAAAGTTGTTTTAAATATCGTTTTTGGATAAGGGTGATTGCAATATTTCAATAAGTTAATTGAAATTTTCTTGGAAGATTAGGGAGAGTGGGTGCCTAGAAAGATGTTTTTTTAATTAGTTTTAGGTTTCAGAGAGTAGATTCCTGAAATAAATGTGTTTGTTTTATGAAAAATGTGAGGGTGTTACTGTTAAAAAGTTGATTTAAATTTCGATTTTGAATAAGGGTGATTGCAATATTTCAACAAGTCAATTGAAATTTTCTTGCACGATTAGGGACAGTGGATGCCTAGAAAGATATTTTTTTTAAATTAGTTTTAGGTTTCAGAGAGTAGATTCCTGAAAAAAATGTGTTTGTTTTATGAAAAATGTGAGTGTGTTACTGCTAAAAAGTTGATTTAAATTTCGTTTTTGGATAAGGGTGATTGCAATATTTCAACAAGTCAATTGAAATTTTCTTGCACGATTAGGGACAGTGGATGCCTAGAAAGATCTTTTTTTAAAATTAGTTTTAGGTTCCAGAGAGTAGATTCCTGAAAAAAATGTGTTTGTTTTATGAAAAATGTGAGTGTGTTACTGCTAAAAAGTTGATTTAAATTTCATTTTTGGATAAGGGTGATTGAAATATTTCAACAAGTCAATTGAAATTTTCTTGCACGATTAGGGACAGTGGATGCCTAGAAAGATGTTTTTTTAAAATTAGTTTTAGGTTCCAGAGAGTAGATTCCTGAAAAAAATGTGTTTGTTTTATGAAAAATGTGAGTGTGTTACTGCTAAAAAGTTGATTTAAATATCGTTTTTGGATAAGGGTGATTGCAATATTTCAATAAGTTAATTGAAATTTTCTTGGAAGATTAGGGAGAGTGGGTGCCTAGAAAGATGTTTTTTTAATTAGTTTTAGGTTTCAGAGAGTAGATTCCTGAAATAAATGTGTTTGTTTTATGAAAAATGTGAGGGTGTTACTGTTAAAAAGTTGATTTAAATTTCGATTTTGAATAAGGGTGATTGCAATATTTCAACAAGTCAATTGAAATTTTCTTGCACGATTAGGGACAGTGGATGCCTAGAAAGATATTTTTTTTAAATTAGTTTTAGGTTTCAGAGAGTAGATTCCTGAAAAAAATGTGTTTGTTTTATGAAACATGTGAGTGTGTTACTGCTAAAAAGTTGATTTAAATTTCGTTTTTGGATAAGGGTGATTGCAATATTTCAACAAGTCAATTGAAATTTTCTTGCACGATTAGGGACAGTGGATGCCTAGAAAGATCTTTTTTTAAAATTAGTTTTAGGTTCCAGAGAGTAGATTCCTGAAAAAAATGTGTTTGTTTTATGAAAAATGTGAGTGTGTTACTGCTAAAAAGTTGTTTTAAATATCGTTTTTGGATAAGGGTGATTGCAATATTTCAATAAGTTAATTGAAATTTTCTTGGAAGATTAGGGAGAGTGGGTGCCTAGAAAGATGTTTTTTTAATTAGTTTTAGGTTTCAGAGAGTAGATTCCTGAAATAAATGTGTTTGTTTTATGAAAAATGTGAGGGTGTTACTGTTAAAAAGTTGATTTAAATTTCGATTTTGAATAAGGGTGATTGCAATATTTCAACAAGTCAATTGAAATTTTCTTGCACGATTAGGGACAGTGGATGCCTAGAAAGATATTTTTTTTAAATTAGTTTTAGGTTTCAGAGAGTAGATTCCTGAAAAAAATTGTGTTTGTTTTATGAAAAATGTGAGTGTGTTACTGCTAAAAAGTTGATTTAAATTTCGTTTTTGGATAAGGGTGATTGCAATATTTCAACAAGTCAATTGAAATTTTCTTGCACGATTAGGGA
Organism: Lissotriton vulgaris; assembly: GCF_964263255.1. Taxonomy (NCBI): domain Eukaryota; kingdom Metazoa; phylum Chordata; class Amphibia; order Caudata; family Salamandridae; genus Lissotriton; species Lissotriton vulgaris. The sequence continues at coordinate 71,748 of NW_028243391.1, forward strand.
CAGTGGATGCCTAGAAAGATCTTTTTTTAAAATTAGTTTTAGGTTTCAGAGAGTAGATTCCTGAAAAAAATGTGTTTGTTTTATGAAAAATGTGAGGGTGTTACTGCTAAAAAGTTGATTTAAATTTCGTTTTTGAATAAGGGTGATTGCAATATTTCAACAAGTCAATTGAAATTTTCTTGCACGATTAGGGACAGTGGATGCCTAGAAAGATGTTTTTTTAAAATTAGTTTTAGGTTTCAGAGAGTAGATTCCTGAAAAAAATGTGTTTGTTTTATGAAAAATGTGAGTGTGTTACTGCAAAAAAGTTGATTTAAATATCGTTTTTGGATAAGGGTGATTGCAATATTTCAATAAGTTAATTGAAATTTTCTTGGAAGATTAGGAAGAGTGGATGCCTAGAAAGATGTTTTTTTTAATTAGTTTTAGGTTTCAGAGAGTAGATTCCTGAAATAAATGTGTTTGTTTTATGAAAAATGTGAGGGTGTTACTGCTAAAAAGTTGATTTAAATTTCGTTTTTGAATAAGGGTGATTGCAATATTTCAACAAGTCAATTGAAATTTTCTTGCACGATTAGGGACAGTGGATGCCTAGAAAGATATTTTTTTTAAATTAGTTTTAGGTTTCAGAGAGTAGATTCCTGAAAAAAATGTGTTTGTTTTATGAAAAATGTGAGGGTGTTACTGCTAAAAAGTTGATTTAAATTTCGTTTTTGGATAAGGGTGATTGCAATATTTCAACAAGTCAATTGAAATTTTCTTGCACGATTAGGGACAGTGGATGCCTAGAAAGATGTTTTTTTAAAATTAGTTTTAGGTTCCAGAGAGTAGATTCCTGAAAAAAATGTGTTTGTTTAATGAAAAATGTGAGTGTGTTACTGCTAAAAAGTTGTTTTAAATATCGTTTTTGGATAAGGGTGATTGCAATATTTCAATAAGTTAATTGAAATTTTCTTGGAAGATTAGGGAGAGTGGATGCCTAGAAAGATGTTTTTTTAATTAGTTTTAGGTTTCAGAGAGTAGATTCCTGAAAAAAATGTGTTTGTTTTATGAAAAATGTGAGTGTGTTACTGCTAAAAAGTTGATTTAAATTTCGTTTTTGGATAAGGGTGATTGCAATATTTCAACAAGTCAATTGAAATTTTCTTGCACGATTAGGGACAGTGGATGCCTAGAAAGATGTTTTTTTAAAATTAGTTTTAGGTTCCAGAGAGTATATTCCTGAAAAAAATGTGTTTGTTTTATGAAAAATGTGAGGGTGTTACTGCTAAAAAGTTGATTTAAATTTCGTTTTTGAATAAGGGTGATTGCAATATTTCAACAAGTCAATTGAAATTTTCTTGCACGATTAGGGACAGTGGATGCCTAGAAAGATGTTTTTTTAAAATTAGTTTTAGGTTTCAGAGAGTAGATTCCTGAAAAAAATGTGTTTGTTTTATGAAAAATGTGAGTGTGTTACTGCTAAAAAGTTGATTTAAATATCGTTTTTGGATAAGGGTGATTGCAATATTTCAATAAGTTAATTGAAATTTTCTTGGAAGATTAGGGAGAGTGGGTGCCTAGAAAGATGTTTTTTTAATTAGTTTTAGGTTTCAGAGAGTAGATTCCTGAAATAAATGTGTTTGTTTTATGAAAAATGTGAGGGTGTTACTGTTAAAAAGTTGATTTAAATTTCGTTTTTGAATAAGAGTGATTGCAATATTTCAACAAGTCAATTGAAATTTTCTTGCACGATGAGGGACAGTGGATGCCTAGAAAGATATTTTTTTTAAATTAGTTTTAGGTTTCAGAGAGTAGATTCCTGAAAAAAATGTGTTTGTTTTATGAAAAATGTGAGTGTGTTACTGCTAAAAAGTTGATTTAAATTTCGTTTTTGGATAAGGGTGATTGCAATATTTCAACAAGTCAATTGAAATTTTCTTGCACGATTAGGGACAGTGGATGCCTAGAAAGATGTTTTTTTAAAATTAGTTTTAGGTTCCAGAGAGTAGATTCCTGAAAAAAATGTGTTTGTTTTATGAAAAATGTGAGTGTGTTACTGCTAAAAAGTTGTTTTAAATATCGTTTTTGGATAAGGGTGATTGCAATATTTCAATAAGTTAATTGAAATTTTCTTGGAAGATTAGGGAGAGTGGATGCCTAGAAAGATGTTTTTTTTAATTAGTTTTAGGGTTCAGAGAGTAGATTCCTGAAAAAAATGTGTTTGTTTTATGAAAAATGTGAGGGTGTTACTGCTAAAAAGTTGATTTAAATTTCGTTTTTGAATAAGGGTGATTGCAATATTTCAACAAGTCAATTGAAATTTTCTTGCACGATTAGGGACAGTGGATGCCTAGAAAGATGTTTTTTTAAAATTAGTTTTAGGTTTCAGAGAGTAGATTCCTGAAAAAAATGTGTTTGTTTTATGAAAAATGTGAGTGTGTTACTGCAAAAAAGTTGATTTAAATATCGTTTTTGGATAAGGGTGATTGCAATATTTCAATAAGTTAATTGACATTTTCTTGGAAGATTAGGGAGAGTGGATGCCTAGAAAGATGTTTTTTTTAGTTAGTTTTAGGTTTCAGAGAGTAGATTCCTGAAATAAATGTGTTTGTTTTATGAAAAATGTGAGGGTGTTACTGCTAAAAAGTTGATTTAAATTTCGTTTTTGAATAAGGGTGATTGCAATATTTCAACAAGTCAATTGAAATTTTCTTGCACGATTAGGGACAGTGGATGCCTAGAAAGATATTTTTTTTAAATTAGTTTTAGGTTTCAGAGAGTAGATTCCTGAAAAAAATGTGTTTGTTTTATGAAAAATGTGAGTGTTACTGCTAAAAAGATGATTTAAATTTCGTTTTTGGATAAGGGTGATTGCAATATTTCAACAAGTCAATTGAAATTTTCTTGCACGATTAGGGACAGTGGATGCCTAGAAAGATGTTTTTTTAAAATTAGTTTTAGGTTCCAGAGAGTAGATTCCTGAAAAAAATGTGTTTGTTCAATGAAAAATGTGAGTGTGTTACTGCTAAAAAGTTGTTTTAAATATCGTTTTTGGATAAGGGTGATTGCAATATTTCAATAAGTTAACTGAAATTTTCTTGGAAGATTAGGGAGAGTGGATGCCTAGAAAGATGTTTTTTTAATTAGTTTTAGGTTTCAGAGAGTAGATTCCTGAAAAAAATGTGTTTGTTTTATGAAAAATGTGAGGGTGTTACTGCTAAAAAGTTGATTTAAATTTCGTTTTTGAATAAGGGTGATTGCAATATTTCAACAAGTCAATTGAAATTTTCTTGCACGATTAGGGACAGTGGATGCCTAGAAAGATGATTTTTAAAATTAGTTTTAGGTTTCAGAGAGTAGATTCCTGAAAAAAATGTGTTTGTTTTATGAAAAATGTGAGGGTGTTACTGCTAAAAAGTTGATTTAAATTTCGTTTTTGAATAAGGGTGATTGCAATATTTCAACAAGTCAATTTAAATTTTCTTGCACGATTAGGGACAGTGGATGCCTAGAAATATCTTTTTTTAAAATTAGTTTTAGGTTCCAGAGAGTAGATTCCTGAAAAAAATGTGTTTGTTTTATGAAAAATGTGAGTGTGTTACTGCTAAAAAGTTGATTTAAATATCGTTTTTGGATAAGGGTGATTGCAATATTTCAATAGGTTAATTGAAATTTTCTTGGAAGATTAGGGAGAGTGGGTGCCTAGAAAGATGTTTTTTTAATTAGTTTTAGGTTTCAGAGAGTAGATTCCTGAAATAAATGTGTTTGTTTTATGAAAAATGTGAGGGTGTTACTGTTAAAAAGTTGATTTAAATTTCGTTTTTGAATAAGGGTGATTGCAATATTTCAACAAGTCAATTGAAATTTTCTTGCACGATTAGGGACAGTGGATGCCTAGAAAGATATTTTTTTTAAATTAGTTTTAGGTTTCAGAGAGTAGATTCCTGAAAAAAATGTGTTTGTTTTATGAAAAATGTGAGTGTGTTACTGCTAAAAAGTTGATTTAAATTTCGTTTTTGGATAAGGGTGATTGCAATATTTCAACAAGTCAATTGAAATTTTCTTGCACGATTAGGGACAGTGGATGCCTAGAAAGATGTTTTTTTAAAATTAGTTTTAGGTTCCAGAGAGTAGATTCCTGAAAAAAATGTGTTTGTTTTATGAAAAATGTGAGTGTGTTACTGCTAAAAAGTTGTTTTAAATATCGTTTTTGGATAAGGGTGATTGCAATATTTCAATAAGTTAATTGAAATTTTCTTGGAAGATTAGGGAGAGTGGATGCCTAGAAAGATGTTTTTTTAATTAGTTTTAGGGTTCAGAGAGTAGATTCCTGAAAAAAATGTGTTTGTTTTATGAAAAATGTGAGGGTGTTACTGCTAAAACGTTGATTTAAATTTCGTTTTTGAATAAGGGTGATTGCAATATTTCAACAAGTCAATTGAAATTTTCTTGCACGATTAGGGACAGTGGATGCCTAGAAAGATGTTTTTTTAAAATTAGTTTTAGGTTCCAGAGAGTAGATTCCTGAAAAAAATGTGTTTGTTCAATGAAAAATGTGAGTGTGTTACTGCTAAAAAGTTGTTTTAAATATCGTTTTTGGATAAGGGTGATTGCAATATTTCAATAAGTTAACTGAAATTTTCTTGGAAGATTAGGGAGAGTGGATGCCTAGAAAGATGTTTTTTTAATTAGTTTTAGGTTTCAGAGAGTAGATTCCTGAAAAAAATGTGTTTGTTTTATGAAAAATGTGAGGGTGTTACTGCTAAAAAGTTGATTTAAATTTCGTTTTTGAATAAGGGTGATTGCAATATTTCAACAAGTCAATTGAAATTTTCTTGCACGATTAGGGACAGTGGATGCCTAGAAAGATGATTTTTAAAATTAGTTTTAGGTTTCAGAGAGTAGATTCCTGAAAAAAATGTGTTTGTTTTATGAAAAATGTGAGTGTGTTACTGCTAAAAAGTTGATTTAAATTTCTTTTTTGGATAAGGGTGATTGCAATATTTCAACAAGTCAATTGAAATTTTCTTGCACGATTAGGGACAGTGGATGCCTAGAAAGATGTGTTTTTTAAAATTAGTTTCAGGTTCCAGAGAGTAGATTCCAGAAAAAAATGTGTTTGTTTTATGAAAAATGTGAGTGTGTTACTGCTAAAAAGTTGATTTAAATGTCGTTTTTGGATAAGGGTGATTGCAATACTTCAACAAGTCAATTGAAATTTTCTTGCACGATTAGGGACAGTGGATGCCTAGAAAGATGTTTTTTTAAAATTAGTTTTAGGTTCCAGAGAGTGGATTCCTGAAAAAAATGTGTTTGTTTTATGAAAAATGTGAGGGTGTTACTGCTAAAAAGTTGATTTAAATTTCGTTTTTGAATAAGGGTGATTGCAATATTTCAACAAGTCAATTGAAATTTTCTTGCACGATTAGGGACAGTGGATGCCTAGAAATATCTTTTTTTAAAATTAGTTTTAGGTTCCAGAGAGTAGATTCCTGAAAAAAATGTGTTTGTTTTATGAAAAATGTGAGTGTGTTACTGCTAAAAAGTTGATTTAAATATCGTTTTTGGATAAGGGTGATTGCAATATTTCAATAGGTTAATTGAAATTTTCTTGGAAGATTAGGGAGAGTGGGTGCCTAGAAAGATGTTTTTTTAATTAGTTTTAGGTTTCAGAGAGTAGATTCCTGAAATAAATGTGTTTGTTTTATGAAAAATGTGAGGGTGTTACTGTTAAAAAGTTGATTTAAATTTCGTTTTTGAATAAGGGTGATTGCAATATTTCAACAAGTCAATTGAAATTTTCTTGCACGATTAGGGACAGTGGATGCCTAGAAAGATATTTTTTTTTAATTAGTTTTAGGTTTCAGAGAGTAGATTCCTGAAAAAAATGTGTTTGTTTTATGAAAAATGTGAGTGTGTTACTGCTAAAAAGTTGATTTAAATTTCGTTTTTGGATAAGGGTGATTGCAATATTTCAACAAGTCAATTGAAATTTTCTTGCACGATTAGGGACAGTGGATGCCTAGAAAGATGTTTTTTTAAAATTAGTTTTAGGTTCCAGAGAGTAGATTCCTGAAAAAAATGTGTTTGTTTTATGAAAAATGTGAGTGTGTTACTGCTAAAAAGTTGTTTTAAATATCGTTTTTGGATAAGGGTGATTGCAATATTTCAATAAGTTAATTGAAATTTTCTTGGAAGATTAGGGAGAGTGGATGCCTAGAAAGATGTTTTTTTTAATTAGTTTTAGGGTTCAGAGAGTAGATTCCTGAAAAAAATGTGTTTGTTTTATGAAAAATGTGAGGGTGTTACTGCTAAAAAGTTGATTTAAATTTCGTTTTTGAATAAGGGTGATTGCAATATTTCAACAAGTCAATTGAAATTTTCTTGCACGATTAGGGACAGTGGATGCCTAGAAAGATATTTTTTTTAAATTAGTTTTAGGTTTCAGAGAGTAGATTCCTGAAAAAAATGTGTTTGTTTTATGAAAAATGTGAGTGTGTTACTGCTAAAAAGTTGATTTAAATTTCGTTTTTGGATAAGGGTGATTGCAATATTTCAACAAGTCAATTGAAATTTTCTTGCACGATTAGGGACAGTGGATGCCTAGAAAGATGTTTTTTTAAAATTAGTTTTAGGTTCCAGAGAGTAGATTCCTGAAAAAAATGTGTTTGTTTTATGAAAAATGTGAGTGTGTTACTGCTAAAAAGTTGTTTTAAATATCGTTTTTGGATAAGGGTGATTGCAATATTTCAATAAGTTAATTGAAATTTTCTTGGAAGATTAGGGAGAGTGGATGCCTAGAAAGATGTTTTTTTTAATTAGTTTTAGGGTTCAGAGAGTAGATTCCTGAAAAAAATGTGTTTGTTTTATGAAAAATGTGAGGGTGTTACTGCTAAAAAGTTGATTTAAATTTCGTTTTTGAATAAGGGTGATTGCAATATTTCAACAAGTCAATTGAAATTTTCTTGCACGATTAGGGACAGTGGATGCCTAGAAAGATGTTTTTTTAAAATTAGTTTTAGGTTTCAGAGAGTAGATTCCTGAAAAAAATGTGTTTGTTTTATGAAAAATGTGAGTGTGTTACTGCAAAAAAGTTGATTTAAATATCGTTTTTGGATAAGGGTGATTGCAATATTTCAATAAGTTACTTGACATTTTCTTGGAAGATTAGGGAGAGTGGATGCCTAGAAAGATGTTTTTTTTAGTTAGTTTTAGGTTTCAGAGAGTAGATTCCTGAAATAAATGTGTTTGTTTTATGAAAAATGTGAGGGTGTTACTGCTAAAAAGTTGATTTAAATTTCGTTTTTGAATAAGGGTGATTACAATATTTCAACAAGTCAATTGAAATTTTCTTGCACGATTAGGGACAGTGGATGCCTAGAAAGATATTTTTTTTAAATTAGTTTTAGGTTTCAGAGAGTAGATTCCTGAAAAAAATGTGTTTGTTTTATGAAAAATGTGAGTGTTACTGCTAAAAAGATGATTTAAATTTCGTTTTTGGATAAGGGTGATTGCAATATTTCAACAAGTCAATTGAAATTTTCTTGCACGATTAGGGACAGTGGATGCCTAGAAAGATGTTTTTTTAAAATTAGTTTTAGGTTCCAGAGAGTAGATTCCTGAAAAAAATGTGTTTGTTTAATGAAAAATGTGAGTGTGTTACTGCTAAAAAGTTGTTTTAAATATCGTTTTTGGATAAGGGTGATTGCAATATTTCAATAAGTTAACTGAAATTTTCTTAGAAGATTAGGGAGAGTGGATGCCTAGAAAGATGTTTTTTTAATTAGTTTTAGGTTTCAGAGAGTAGATTCCTGAAAAAAATGTGTTTGTTTTATGAAAAATGTGAGGGTGTTACTGCTAAAAAGTTGATTTAAATTTCGTTTTTGAATAAGGGTGATTGCAATATTTCAACAAGTCAATTGAAATTTTCTTGCACGATTAGGGACAGTGGATGCCTAGAAAGATGATTTTTAAAATTAGTTTTAGGTTTCAGAGAGTAGATTCCTGAAAAAAATGTGTTTGTTTTATGAAAAATGTGAGTGTGTTACTGCTAAAAAGTTGATTTAAATTTCGTTTTTGGATAAGGGTGATTGCAATATTTCAACAAGTTAATTGAAATTTTCTTGCAAGATTAGGGAGAGTGGATGCCTAGAAAGATGTTTTTTTTAATTAGTTTTAGGTTTCAGAGAGTAGATTCCTGAAATAAATGTGTTTGTTTTATGAAAAATGTGAGGGTGTTACTGCTAAAAAGTTGATTTAAATTTCGTTTTTGAATAAGGGTGATTGCAATATTTCAACAAGTCAATTGAAATTTTCTTGCACGATTAGGGACAGTGGATGCCTAGAAAGATATTTTTTTTAAATTAGTTTTAGGTTTCAGAGAGTAGATTCCTGAAAAAAATGTGTTTGTTTTATGAAAAATGTGAGTGAGTTACTGCTAAAAAGTTGATTTAAATTTCGTTTTTGGATAAGGGTGATTGCAATATTTCAACAAGTCAATTGAAATTTTCTTGCACGATTAGGGACAGTGGATGCCTAGAAAGATATTTTTTTTAAATTAGTTTTAGGTTCCAGAGAGTAAATTCCTGAAAAAAATGTGTTTGTTTTATGAAAAATGTGAGTGTGTTACTGCTAAAAAGTTGTTTTAAATATCGTTTTTGGATAAGGGTGATTGCAATATTTCAATAAGTTAATTGAAATTTTCTTGGAAGATTAGGGAGAGTGGATGCCTAGAAAGATGTTTTTTTTAATTAGTTTTAGGTTTCAGAGAGTAGATTCCTGAAAAAAATGTGTTTGTTTTATGAAAAATGTGAGGGTGTTACTGCTAAAAAGTTGATTTAAATTTCGTTTTTGAATAAGGGTGATTGCAATATTTCAACAAGTCAATTGAAATTTTCTTGCACGATTAGGGACAGTGGATGCCTAGAAAGATGTTTTTTTTAAATTAGTTTTAGGTTTCAGAGAGTAGATTCCTGAAAAAAATGTGTTTGTTTTATGAAAAATGTGAGTGTGTTACTGCAAAAAAGTTGATTTAAATATCGTTTTTGGATAAGGGTACTTGCAATATTTCAATAAGTTAATTGAAATTTTCTTGGAAGATTAGGGAGAGTGGATGCCTAGAAAGATGTTTTTTTTAATTAGTTTTAGGTTTCAGAGAGTAGATTCCTGAAAAAAATGTGTTTGTTTTATGAAAAATGTGAGGGTGTTACTGCTAAAAAGTTGATTTAAATTTCGTTTTTGAATAAGGGTGATTGCAATATTTCAATAAGTCAATTGAAATTTTCTTGCACGATTAGGGACAGTGGATGCCTAGAAAGATGTTTTTTTAAAAATAGTTTTAGGTTTCAGAGAGTAGATTCCTGAAAAAAATGTGTTTGTTTTATGAAAAATGTGAGTGTGTTACTGCTAAAAAGTTGATTTAAATTTCGTTTTTGGATAAGGGTGATTGCAATATTTCAACAAGTCAATTGAAATTTTCTTGCACGATTAGGGACAGTGGATGCCTAGAAAGATCTTTTTTTAAAATTAGTTTTAGGTTTCAGAGAGTAGATTCCTGAAAAAAATGTGTTTGTTTTATGAAAAATGTGAGGGTGTTACTGCTAAAAAGTTGATTTAAATTTCGTTTTTGAATAAGGGTGATTGCAATATTTCAACAAGTCAATTGAAATTTTCTTGCACGATTAGGGACAGTGGATGCCTAGAAAGATCTTTTTTTAAAATTAGTTTTAGGTTCCAGAGAGTAGATTCCTGAAAAAAATGTGTTTGTTTTATGAAAAATGTGAGTGTGTTACTGCTAAAAAGTTGATTTAAATTTCATTTTTGGATAAGGGTGATTGAAATATTTCAACAAGTCAATTGAAATTTTCTTGCACGATTAGGGACAGTGGATGCCTAGAAAGATGTTTTTTTAAAATTAGTTTTAGGTTCCAGAGAGTAGATTCCTGAAAAAAATGTGTTTGTTTTATGAAAAATGTGAGTGTGTTACTGCTAAAAAGTTGATTTAAATATCGTTTTTGGATAAGGGTGATTGCAATATTTCAATAAGTTAATTGAAATTTTCTTGGAAGATTAGGGAGAGTGGGTGCCTAGAAAGATGTTTTTTTAATTAGTTTTAGGTTTCAGAGAGTAGATTCCTGAAATAAATGTGTTTGTTTTATGAAAAATGTGAGGGTGTTACTGTTAAAAAGTTGATTTAAATTTCGATTTTGAATAAGGGTGATTGCAATATTTCAACAAGTCAATTGAAATTTTCTTGCACGATTAGGGACAGTGGATGCCTAGAAAGATATTTTTTTAAATTAGTTTTAGGTTTCAGAGAGTAGATTCCTGAAAAAAATGTGTTTGTTTTATGAAAAATGTGAGTGTGTTACTGCTAAAAAGTTGATTTAAATTTCGTTTTTGGATAAGGGTGATTGCAATATTTCAACAAGTCAATTGAAATTTTCTTGCACGATTAGGGACAGTGGATGCCTAGAAAGATCTTTTTTTAAAATTAGTTTTAGGTTCCAGAGAGTAGATTCCTGAAAAAAATGTGTTTGTTTTATGAAAAATGTGAGTGTGTTACTGCTAAAAAGTTGTTTTAAATATCGTTTTTGGATAAGGGTGATTGCAATATTTCAATAAGTTAATTGAAATTTTCTTGGAAGATTAGGGAGAGTGGGTGCCTAGAAAGATGTTTTTTTAATTAGTTTTAGGTTTCAGAGAGTAGATTCCTGAAATAAATGTGTTTGTTTTATGAAAAATGTGAGGGTGTTACTGTTAAAAATTTGATTTAAATTTCGATTTTGAATAAGGGTGATTGCAATATTTCAACAAGTCAATTAAAATTTTCTTGCACGATTAGGGACAGTGGATGCCTAGAAAGATATTTTTTTTAAATTAGTTTTAGGTTTCAGAGAGTAGATTCCTGAAAAAAATGTGTTTGTTTTATGAAAAATGTGAGTGTGTTACTGCTAAAAAGTTGATTTAAATTTCGTTTTTGGATAAGGGTGATTGCAATATTTCAACAAGTCAATTGAAATTTTCTTGCACGATTAGGGACAGTGGATGCCTAGAAAGATCTTTTTTTAAAATTAGTTTTAGGTTTCAGAGAGTAGATTCCTGAAAAAAATGTGTTTGTTTTATGAAAAATGTGAGGGTGTTACTGCTAAAAAGTTGATTTAAATTTCGTTTTTGAATAAGGGTGATTGCAATATTTCAACAAGTCAATTGAAATTTTCCTGCACGATTAGGGACAGTGGATGCCTAGAAAGATGTTTTTTTAAAATTAGTTTTAGGTTTCAGAGAGTAGATTCCTGAAAAAAATGTGTTTGTTTTATGAAAAATGTGAGTGTGTTACTGCAAAAAAGTTGATTTAAATATCGTTTTTGGATAAGGGTGATTGCAATATTTCAATAAGTTAATTGAAATTTTCTTGGAAGATTAGGAAGAGTGGATGCCTAGAAAGATGTTTTTTTTAATTAGTTTTAGGTTTCAGAGAGTAGATTCCTGAAATAAATGTGTTTGTTTTATGAAAAATGTGAGGGTGTTACTGCTAAAAAGTTGATTTAAATTTCGTTTTTGAATAAGGGTGATTGCAATATTTCAACAAGTCAATTGAAATTTTCTTGCACGAGTAGGGACAGTGGATGCCTAGAAAGATATTTTTTTCAAATTAGTTTTAGGTTTCAGAGAGTAGATTCCTGAAAAAAATGTGTTTGTTTTATGAAAAATGTGTGTTACTATTAAAAAGTTGATTTAAATTTCGTTTTTGGATAAGGGTGATTGCAATATTTCAACAAGTCAATTGAAATTTTCTTGCACGATTAGGGACAGTGGATGCCTAGAAAGATGTTTTTTTAAAATTAGTTTTAGGTTCCAGAGAGTAGATTCCTGAAAAAAATGTGTTTGTTTAATGAAAAATGTGAGTGTGTTACTGCTAAAAAGTTGTTTTAAATATCGTTTTTGGATAAGGGTGATTGCAATATTTCAATAAGTTAATTGAAATTTTCTTGGAAGATTAGGGAGAGTGGATGCCTAGAAAGATGTTTTTTTAATTAGTTTTAGGTTTCAGAGAGTAGATTCCTGAAAAAAATGTGTTTGTTTTATGAAAAATGTGAGGGTGTTACTGCTAAAAAGTTGATTTAAATTTCGTTTTTGGATAAGGGTGATTGCAATATTTCAACAAGTCAATTGAAATTTTCTTGCACGATTAGGGACAGTGGATGCCTAGAAAGATGTTTTTTTAAAATTAGTTTTAGGTTCCAGAGAGTAGATTCCTGAAAAAAATGTGTTTGTTTAATGAAAAATGTGAGTGTGTTACTGCTAAAAAGTTGTTTTAAATATCGTTTTTGGATAAGGGTGATTGCAATATTTCAATAAGTTAATTGAAATTTTCTTGGAAGATTAGGGAGAGTGGATGCCTAGAAAGATGTTTTTTTAATTAGTTTTAGGTTTCAGAGAGTAGATTCCTGAAAAAAATTTGTTTGTTTTATGAAAAATGTGAGTGTGTTACTGCTAAAAAGTTGATTTAAATTTCGTTTTTGGATAAGGGTGATTGCAATATTTCAACAAGTCAATTGAAATTTTCTTGCACGATTAGGGACAGTGGATGCCTAGAAAGATGTTTTTTTAAAATTAGTTTTAGGTTTCAGAGAGTAGATTCCTGAAAAAAAATGTGTTTGTTTTATGAAAAATGTGAGTGTGTTACTGCTAAAAAGTTGATTTAAATGTCGTTTTTGGATAAGGGTGATTGCAATACTTCAACAAGTCAATTGAAATTTTCTTGCACGATTAGGGACAGTGGATGCCTAGAAAGATGTTTTTTTAAAATTAGTTTTAGGTTCCAGAGAGTAGATTCCTGAAAAAAATGTGTTTGTTTTATGAAAAATGTGAGGGTGTTACTGCTAAAAAGTTGATTTAAATTTCGTTTTTGAATAAGGGTGATTGCAATATTTCAACAAGTCAATTGAAATTTTCTTGCACGATTAGGGACAGTGGATGCCTAGAAATATCTTTTTTTAAAATTAGCTTTAGGTTCCAGAGAGTAGATTGCTGAAAAAAATGTGTTTGTTTTATGAAAAATGTGAGTGTGTTACTGCTAAAAAGTTGATTTAAATTTCATTTTTGGATAAGGGTGATTGCAATATTTCAACAAGTCAATTGAAATTTTCTTGCACGATTAGGGACAGTGGATGCCTAGAAAGATGTTTTTTTAAAATTAGTTTTAGGTTCCAGAGAGTAGATTCCTGAAAAAAATGTGTTTGTTTTATGAAAAATGTGAGTGTGTTACT